>NW_027131058.1:0-2019 GCF_026122565.2 Emydura macquarii macquarii
TGCACAAAGCACACAGAATGTGTAAAACATTTTTTTCTGATAGCAATTCCCAGTATGAAATGATAAAAGGCAAGACATCTAGTGCTAAAGTCATCCCTGTGGTTATGCAGAGTCTTGATATCTCTCTAATTCTAGGGCTGCCAGAGAACCAGTTCAATTCCTGGCACTGGCTAAACTGAACTCTGGTTTTGTAGTAGCTATGCCTGTGGACATAGCCAGGGTGCAGAATTGCCTGGGCTGCAGCTCCTCCTGTTGCAACACCCTCCCACCTTCTTTCACCTCCTACTCTGAGCTACCTCTAGCCTGCCCTGGAATGTCCCCTGTGCCAGGGACTTCTTTGTGAGTGGCATAAAGCTGTTTGGGGTTATTGTGGACTGGGAAGTATTCACTAGTAGGGCCACACAGCCACAGGGCATCAGCAAATCAGGTTCTTATTGCCATATTCTGCTCTCTGTTACATCATTGTAAATCCAGGAGGACTGTACTGAAATCGCTGGAGGGGTTATGTTCAACCAACCAAGAAACAGAACAATACCCCATGACTTATATATCCAGTTGAAATTAATCAATACAGCTTGACTTTTGAATATAAAAGACTCACAACAAACTACTCATAAATGCTATACAGACTAAACATTATTCATATACATTACCTATGGTTTGGTCTGGATAGCAGTATAACCCTCCCCTTCTCACTTGTGCACTTCCTTGCAGGGGATGGCTGTATATTTGATGCTGTAGTTGGCACACCTATCTGAGGATAAATTGTCTTAAAGCGCAAGACTTGTAGTCAGTAGAGCTGAACTCTGTTTCTGATCCTTTGTGCCTTTGGCCTGCTCTGTGTAAAGTTATGAATTCCCCTTATATGATGTTGGTGTCACATATTCAAACCCATGCCACCCTTTCTAGGCAGGAGTGTTTACCTCAATTTACATATAAGTAGTAAACAGGGTCCTTGAGATAACAAGAAAGAGACAAGGTAAATCTGCATTTCAGCATACATAGAGGAGAAGAAAGAGCATGGAGCCACCTTTACCTCCAGATACCATGTCACCTTCTTTATTGTTTGAATACACTTTACTTTGAGGGGTAATCCACAGAAAAACCCATTTCAAAGAGTGACTGGAGTATAAAAGTGAAGGAAAAACACCCCAAGTAATCCAGATTACCTCTGTTACCTCTCCCTATCCATCTCTCCCTCTTTCTATCTCACCCTTTCTCTCTCTTGTTCTTTCTTTCACCTAATACAGTGGTCCCCAAACTTTTTACCTTGCATCCTCTTTACCCCTGTCGGCACACCCCCACCTCCGTCCCTCCCAGCTGGGAACGCAGCCATGGTCGGGGCTGCGGGCTGTGGCTGGGAGTGGGGCCACAGCCATGGTCGAGCGGCTGTGGTTGGGGCCGGGAGCCAAGGTTGAGAGTGGGGCTGTGGCCCCGGCAGCTGCAGCCGGGAGCTGCGGCTGTAAGTTGGGTGCTGAGGCTGTGGCCCAAAGCAGGGGCTGAGCACTGAGGCCATGGCCAGGCACTGCAACCAGGCGTCAAGACGGGGGCCGGGCCCCAAGACCAGGAGCCAGAGGCCAAGGTCGTGGCTGGGGCTGGAGCAGAGCTTAGATCAGAGTGTGGCTGTGTGACACTCCCTCCCTGCCCCGCCCCCCCTGAATGTTCTAGGGTGGCACACTCTACAGTTTTGGGGACCTCTGACCTAATAAGACAAAGGGACCAGCCCTTGGACTTTGGGAGAGATCCTGACTTGAAATTTGGTCAGCAGAGTGGCCACAGATAGGAACTCTGCAACAGGGCTGAAGTTCAGTGCACACTGCCTCTCACCATTTTACTGGGACTGCTTTCTGTCAGGATGGCTGGATGTGCTGCTTAGAGTCTGTCTACACTTACCTCCGAGATTTGGCGGCAGTCAATGGGAGTTACGCAAGCTATGCAAAACTTGTGTAACTCCCATCGACTTCTGGGCTCCTCTTCTGTACACCGTCTTCACTGCACTGCGCTGACGGGAACCGTGTT
>NW_027131059.1:0-2036 GCF_026122565.2 Emydura macquarii macquarii
GATTCTATGAATGGCTACCAAAATCATAACAGCAGACATTAACAATGACAATAACCAAGATTTTGCTGATGGAATACCCAAAAAGTTACTAAGCCACCCCATCATTCCGCAGGTGCACTGTTCATTTAAATCTTTAACAATTTGATTTACATCATCAATAGCTTCAGACACATTTCCGGATATATCAGAGATATACGTACAGGAGGGTCCCGATCGATCCCCCAGGGTGGCACACAGACCCCCTTCCTTAGCTAGGAGGTACTCGAGACCCAGTCGATTTTGAATAACATATTTTTGCATTTGGGAGGCTTGGTCATTAAGGAGCCCTAATGCTTTGGCTGTTGCATTTCCCAGCCTCTCAACTCCTTCAGCTAGCTTTTGGAGCTGATTATACGTTAGAGCTCCCCCTTTGCTTGTGTGAGCCACAGAGTGAGTCACACGGGCAAAGTAGGGCAGAAGAGCCTTAGGTGCCACGAGACGGCCGTCAGGGAGCACCACAAGGTGTCTGGGTGCAATTGGCAGCCATATTGTTGCTAGTCATCCTTCTCCTGCTCTGGGGTCTGGTTTTGCAGTCTGGCCAGAGCAGTGAGGCTGGCTAGTTAGCCTAGAGTTAGATAGATGCTGGGTTTTGCCTTTTAAAAGCAAGGCAGCAACAGCATGAGGAATGACTATAGTCAAAGGACATCCTAGAACTAGAGTATCAGTTTTTTTCAACTAAAAGGGCTGCTGCAGCAACTGAGTGAAGGCAGGGAGGGAGACCGGCTGCTATTGGGTCTAAGGCAGTGCTGTAATATGATCTCCGTGGAGTTGAGTTAAGACTCCTTGGGCAAACCCCTCCTTCTTGTGGCAAAAAGTAAAGGGTTTCTGGTATTCAGGTAGACCTGGGGCGGGTGCTTGAGATAAGGCGTGTTTAAGGGAGGCAAAGGACTGTTCAGCCTCCGGCTCAGTGACTGAATCTAAGGTTAGGTCCTGCAGGGGTTTTAGGAGTGAAGCATATCCTAGGATCCATTGTTTGCAATACCCTGCCATTCCCAAAAGGCTTATTTGTTTGTGAGTGGTAGGAAGTAAAGGCAAACACAAATCTGCTCTCTGGGTGGATTGGGATAGAGAAGAAAGCAGAACAGAGATCCACAACAGTAAAGTAGGTATCAGCTGCAGGGATACATGGCAAGATAGTAGCAGGATTAGGGACGACAGGAAATGAAGGTAAGACCGCTGCATGAACTGCTTGCAGGTCTTGCACAAATCGACAATTGAGGAGGCACCTGTGCTAACAGTTCCTGTTGCAACGAGGAAGTGTCAGGTTCGGTGTTTCTTAGGTCAGAATCTTGTAACAAGGCTACTAGTGAGTTTAGGCACTTGAAATTTAAAATCACATTCCCTTATCGCTATAATACTACAAAGGCATTTATTTTCAGGACCTCTTTTCCTTTTAAATTCATTGATCTTTGATTGGTTCTCGTTATTTCTTTTTCTTTTTTTTGCTACCTGATAGAGGATGTCTTTTGTGAATACAGTTACAGTGCTTCTTGATTCTTTTCTGGCCCATGCAGTACCTCCCAATACCATACACAACAATGTTAGTAACAAGACAAACAACACACAACATAAAACACAAAACACAATTTTTTTTGTTGCAACAGTAGATCCATGGTTTTAGCTGTTTCACTGGTACCAGTTTTTTTTTTTTTTTTTTTCAGTTCTGAAAGATAAAAACACTTTTCTATTTTTTACAAGGTGGTGTATCTTAGTTTCCCTTTTGCTTGGGCTGGATGGTTATATACCACCAGGTACTGGGCCAATTTATTCTTTAAACTGGAAACTGTGTGGACATCTGCTAATGCTTGTCTTGTCCACAGATTGGGACCAAATTTTTGCAAAGCAGAGGAGAAGGGAGTTTCCTCTTGTATAAATAACAGAGAGGTCAGGATTTTAAATTCCTCCCCTGTGGAAACATATTTTTGGATTTTTTTAATTTTTTTTTTTTTGTCAGTCCTCTGGTTGCTGGAAACCAGTTTCTTATCCCAGGGGATTGC
>NW_027131060.1:0-2030 GCF_026122565.2 Emydura macquarii macquarii
AGTGCACAGCTCAAGGTGGGGGAAGAGGAGCCAAAGATTGCTTTAAGCCACCTTTGCATCTGCGATACTTTGGGTTTCAACCCAAATCAGTAAGAGGTGTGTCACCACCTGCCTTGAAACTTTGGGTGCCTTACATGCTATGCTATGGTGACTCACAGCCTTGACACCAACAGCCTGCATACAAGCATGCAGGTCAGACCTTGCCTTCCACTGCTTAGTTATTGTTTGCAGAGTGACCCCAAGAACTTCCCACTCCTGAATTTCCCCCAAACCATCTGCACTGTAGTGTCCAGTCCTTCTGATTGTAGCACTCACAGAATCTTATTAAGTTCATTATTCCTCTAAAGAGACTATTCACTTCAGCTCATTAATTTAACTGGGATTTGACAAACACTTATTTCAATCACTGCATTGGTCGATTTAGATAAAAGGTAAAACATGTTTATTCAATCAAAAAGAGAGAGGTTTTAAGTGAGTTCAAGTATAAGCGAAAAAGACAGAAAAGGTTGCCAGCAAACGAAAGTAAAAACAGGCTTTTAAATGGGTAAGACCTAACTTAAGAAACTACCTTTGTCCAAGGTAGTTTCCTCACCAATCTTCCTTTTCCAGCAATGGCTGACTAGTTCTTAGTCAGAATCCTCACCGAGTCCAAGGCATTGGTTTTCCTTCTCTCCTCAGGTGAAGGAGAACTGGGGGTTCTCTGCCACTTTCTTTATAGTCCAGTAAACTTTTCTTTGAAGGGCAGGAGGGCTTCCAGGGGGTGTGATCACTTTTTTCCCACTGACGGCTTTGTTTGCCTGGTATGCAAATATGCTTTTGTCTTTGGTCACACATTGCTCACTTTAGATGGAAGACACATGCAAGCAGATGCAACCACATTCCTTTGTCTGCGAGAAAATAACTCTTTATCAACTCCCCTGATATGCCTGGATTAAATAAATGTTATCATAACTCCAGCAAATCTGTTTAATCCTTTGTGGGTTGACAGAACATACATCATGCATGAATATTAATGATCAGTGAGTTCCTAGTTTTCCAGTGATATATTACATGCCTCCTTTTTGGATATATTTCATGACAAGAGTCTGTTAGCTGTAGTGAGTACGTCAGGCCTGACAGAAGTTGCTGACACAAAGTAGTGAACCCTCAAGGGGCCTCTGTGTCACAGCATACTCCAGATTCTTGGCTGCTTCAGGGTCAGAAATGGTCCCCAGCAGAAATTGTATAGCCCCTAGATGCAATAATGTGCAGTAGTCTATCTTGAATGATCTATGTGCTGTAACGCAGCCCAGAATCTCCATAGAGATAGGGCCATTATGTACCCACCCATTATACTGCCTCCTTTCCTACCGCTGGCATCCCTCCCCAGTGCTGGAGCTTGCAGGAAGGACAGCATAAGGCTATGCATGGAATTCTTCTGTGGCCAAATAAGATACCTTTTAAGCCCTAGTATGCTGCCAAAGCTGGGAGACAGAGAATCTGGTTCTAAAGTTTGATAGCATCTCCGCTACCTGTGAAGCCCAGCTGAGTGTAACATTGGCTTGGAAGAAAAATGCAGCATTTCCCATTAAAGTCTCACCACTTGAACTTCTGATGGTCAAACTTGAAAGGACACTTGTGCTTCATTTGTCAGACAGGCCTGTAAGAATAACAGGCACCCTGACTGCTGTGAAATTTTACTTTAAAATGAAAGGTAAATTATCTACTTTCCATAGACGCTCATCTTAGGCTACCTCCAAATCTTGGCAACCAGACTTGGACCTTACCTTGGTGTCTAACTGCCAACACCCCTCAAACTTGAGGGGAAAGACTTGTTTTCCCTTCATCCAGATTATGATGCAGTACTCCCAGTTTAGTTTCTTAAGTAAAGGTTCAACTTTAAAGTAGGGCCAATATTTGAAAAACACTGAAGACAGACTGGAAGAGGAAAAAAGGAGTTGCTGGGGACTGGAGACTACAGGCCAAAGCAATACTGCCTTTAAAAATAAAATTAAGCTAGGCAATTTTTAAAATTCTACTATTTCTCCTCT
>NW_027131061.1:0-202777 GCF_026122565.2 Emydura macquarii macquarii
ATGTGTACAGGTGTTAGTTCATTTACATCAAGAGCAGGGATTTCCCAACATGCAGTGCTTCCCTGCTTCAGCAATCCCAGAGTTCAGTGCGTTCCTTGCTGTACCAGTCCCAGAATTCCGTGCGTGTTCCATCTTCCATATAGATGAAGCTTCTGTTCTCCATTCATGTGCTAACTGAGATGCTTATGAGGCATGGGGAGTTGTCTCACCCTTGATGGGAGGGTTTCAGTTGTGTCTCCTGCCTTTTCATATTGAGAATGTCTTTGATTTCTGTTTCAAGCAGCCTGCCAGGTGGTGGGGGGGATTCAAGTGAGCAATTGGGGTTTTGCGCCCTGGTTCCCCAAGAACACAGAGCTGCTATGTAACAACAGGGCCTCCACCCGCAGACTATTTACTGGGTTGTGATAGGCCATAAACATTTACAAATGGGTCCTAAGCCCAAAAAGGTTGAGAATCACTGGTCTAGCTGACTTCTCAAGGTCTCTTCCAGCCCTGCCTTTCCATGACTCTGTGATTTTATTGACTCATAACAGAGACGTTACCAGAAGAACTGACTTCCAGGGGACAGTGTTTCTAGTGATAACATAAAAACATAACAGCCCACCCTTGTTCAGAGTGCCCACTAGTATATAAACTGTTTGGGGAGCCTGCTCACAAGTATCCCATTTCAGTCCATGTCAGCCAGACAGATAACAGATATAACCTACCCACGGTTGGACCATCATCACAACTCACCACAAAAACTATTAATTCTTTCTGTCATACTTCAATGATAGGTTTGTTTTTGTTTTGTTTTGGATTTTTTCTTGTCTGTGATGGTTGTTTCTTTACCACTTAATCCATAAACTGAAGAATATGTTCAACAAATTGGTTTATGATTTATGAAAATGATGCTGAACTTTTATCTTCCACATTTTGTTAGTTGCTAGGAAGCTGATATGAACATCTTTCTCACTGCCTTTTCTCCCAATAAATATGAAGCATAAATATTCAGATACTAAAATCACTCTAGCTTACAAATAAAACTACTATGTTAGAATTTCCATAAGGAAACCTATTGCAAATAATCAATGTCATAATACTAAGACTATAAATCTAATATAAATGTATTATTCCCATATTAACTTGCTTGTTTATTTATTTATTTAGTTTAGGGGATGAGGGTGAAGCTAGAGGGAGGGGGCTGAATTCATCTCTAATATAACCGTACTTATTTGGGCACACCTTCCAAAAAAGAGAAGGAGGAGGGTCATATAGCCTGTATTTCTTGTTTATTATCACTGTGCTAGGTATTACATCAGTTTCAGTAAATGAAACACATGACTCTTATATTGTCATAGGGTAATGAGGGTTCTCCTGGAAATCCTGGGCCACCTGGACCTCCAGTAAGTCATTTGTTTCATATTTTGAATGATATATTTTGATAATTTACCTAGGGATGTGGTGGATTCTCCAAGTCCTTGAATCAACATTGGATATCTGTTTAAATGTAAAAGATATGCTATAGCGAAAGCAGAAGTTATGGACTTGATCCAGGAGACTTTTGGGGAAGTTCTGTGAACAGTTCTGTGAAGGAGGAAAGATTAGATGATCATAATGGTCCCTTCTGGCCAACCTCCTATTGACATCAGTACCCAAGTTTTCACCCTATGAATCTAATATAAGTACTTTTCTCTGGAAAGCACCCTTCATAAAATATTTCTTTTAAAAATACAGTAAAAGCAAACTTTTAGAATATGACAGGCTTGTATAAAGAAGATATACTGAAAACAACATGAGGTTTGAGGGGACAGATTTTTCTCTACAAATCTAGAGTCAGAGTGCAGGCCACCTGTGTAGGTTGTACTTGGCCTCTTGGGTTGTAGTAGTGTTTGACTGCATGACCATTCCCTGTTCTGCCCCCTTTTCATTTCCTATCCACAACTGTGACAGTTCTTCTGCAGCCTCCTGGTTTCACCAATAAAGTATATGAAAGTTAAAGTAAAATAAAACCTGCCATATTTATTTGCATTTGTTCTGATTGCATGATAAAACTACACATTTTAAAGTCTTCTGAACTCAATAAAATTCCCTTAGGTAATGAAAACAATGTAATTCAGTGCAAATTGATCTGAGGGTGGAGAAGGTGCATGCCATCTTTGGTCTTCACTTTGTCATTCTCCCTTTTCTTATGCACACATTTTATAAATCTCCATATATGAAAAAGATTAACAGACATATTTCCTATTTTCACCTTAAATATGCAGTGAATAGCGTTTGAAAAAATATCAATTTCTTTTCAGAAGCAAGAGTTTTATCCATTCGTATCTTGAATATACTTGAGTTAACTCGTGCTTTTTGTGATTTGGAGGTCAACAGGCTGTAAACATTTAACATAAACTGGTAGTTTAGCTATTGTATTTTATTGAATACATAATTTTTCTTCTGAATTTATTAGTGTCTCATCTGTTATATTTGAGCATTAATTCAAAGCTATAGTACAAGCCTCTATATTCTTGAAGTACTTGGAGCCTAACTCTCATGCTTTCCAGTTTTAATTTAAAATGTAACTTTTTAAGGTGATAAAAAATGAAAATGTACAATAACTTGAATTCCTCTACCCGCTTCATTTGGCCAGTCACAGAAATGGCTAGGAAATGTTATGTAATAAAAAGTTATACAATTACCTTAGAATTCATGAGCCTTCATTTTTATAAGCTGATAAAAGGCCCAATCCTCCATTCGTCATACATCCCAAACTCTTGACTTCACTGGAGTTTTTGCAGGACAGACCTGTCACACTTCAGGGCAGCTGCACCTATATTCCCCCTCTAGGGTTCCACAAGGGCACCCACTCTTAGGTTTCCAGATGCCCAGCCATCCCCACTTTTGGGCATAGACATGTCTCTCTCCCTTCTGACCATGGTAATTTCAGACTGCACAGCTCCCTGCCTACACAGAATTCCTAGGGAAGTCAGTCTGCCTAAGCCAAGCCTGCTTTACTTATCTCCTCAGAGATGGTAAGCAGTGTAGTTACCAAAATTAAGTTACCACACAGCTCTTTCTAAGCAACTACATTTATTCTTAAGGTAAAACCATTACAGAGAAAACATGGTAAAAACAATAAAAGAACTTGCATTTGTGCCAATAAGCATACAAGAGATCATCCCCTGACTTCAAAAAGGGCTGTAGCCAATGAATAGTCCTTTGCACCCCACCAAGGCTTTGTTCTGTGGTCACAAGTTCGTAACAGCTGTTAGCTCAGAACAAGAACACAGACTGAGCCATGTCCTTCAAAGGACTGGGGCCCCCCTTGGACAGAAGGTTCTGTCCATTTGCTGGATCAGAAAGAAAGCCCTGACTCAGTTTTAAGTCTTTTCTTTGTTGGTCCCTGGAGAATCCAGTTTGAACCAGTATTTATGAGCCTCTTTCTCCAGGTGGTGGTAGCTCTCTGCAGATGTTACAACCTGAATGAATTTACCTAACCGCCCCCACTATTCTTAATTCCTGGAGTTCCTCAAGGAACTGTACATAGTCCCTGGCCTACAAAGATAATAAACTGAATTCAATAAGGTTTGTCCAGAATATTGCAGGTAATTTCTATATCTGTCACAAAACTCATTAACAGAAATGGTACTTTGGCTTTGTTGTGTACTAACCATGCAAAGGATGAAAGGCAGTTTTGCCATTGATTTCATGGTTCAGGGTTGTGATATTTTTAAAAATATTTTCTAAATATTTTCATATTTTAAGGGTATGGCTTACAATGAAAGAAATGGAATGAGCAGCTTATATAAACTACAGGTATTTTTCTTTATTAAATGATTTAATTTTTTTCCTGGTTACTACCTTATGGAACAAATGAAGATTTAAACTGTTTTCGTTCCTCAGGGAGGTGTAAGCGTTGCTAGTTATCCTGGTCCACCGGGCCCTCCTGTAAGTATTTAATATATATCAGCTCTAATATTTAGTTCAAAACATTTACAGAAAGCTTCATTTCTTGCATGCAACTTGTTTATTTGCTAGGTAACCAAGGACTTTATATCTGAAAAGTGACAATAAACGGGTCAAATAGGACGTGATTAATATACATTAATAATAAAATACATGTGTAACAAACATCCTAGCATATGCTGGGAAAATGCCTAGCTAAAATTTTAATTTAAATATTGAGCATTACAACCCTAAATTGTGCTGGATAGCACTTACGAAAATACCAGTATCCTAACTGAAATTAATGGGTCTACTCCTGTGAGTAAGTGCAGTTTAATATGAATATAGGGTTCAGAATTGGGCACAAAAATAATTTGATCTTGGACTGTATATTTCAGAAATGTAATCATTCTTCAAACATATAGTGAACTTTTTATCTTTAAAAGGCAGTGTTGTTTAGTAGTGCATTACATTTGATACTGAAAATGAGTAACTCATTAATTCTAATCTAATGCTGTCACTGACTCACTGCATAGCTTTGGGCAAGTTTCTTAATTTCTTTGCCTTGGCTTCCCTATCTGTCTACCTGACCTCTCAGGATGGCAAGGAGAATGTGGGAGTCATATGGATTGGATATATCCCTCCCCTCAATTTCCATGAGTTCCACATAGGTGCTGCTGTCATCCTGGCTGAGCTCTGAAAGAAACCTGTCAGGCAGTGGTAACCATTGGGCTATTCTGCCCCTTTACATTTCTGTGTGTCTAAGGTGGACTCCGTCTTCCCCATCCCTCTTACACACACACCTAGACTGTGGAACCAGGGAGCCTATGCATATAGTTGGTGCCTTTGTGATATTATAGCCATAGGCAGACTCCACCCCTGGGCATAATCATTTTGGCAGCTGTGTAAACACTTTGTGGCCACTAATGAGGGACAGGTTTCCCCTTTGTGATATTATTTGCACTTTGTGGGCTCAGAGTCAAGCCAGGCCACAGTGATTTGCCCTGTTCTACACTGTGGAATAGCACACACTAGGATTTGACCCAAAGTTAATAAAATAAGATTGAAGCTGGTCGTGATTCTGAATACAGTACACTACCATTTTATTGTAATTGTTGTTATATATTTATATTGCAGTAGCATTAAAGACACCACGTTCTTGTCTAATTGTGTTCAGTTATTTTCTAATACCTTTCTGATATTGCTTTGCAGGGTCCAAAAGGTGATCCTGGCACAATGGTATGTATATTTTATTGGAATGTGTCATTTCAGTCATACTGGCATGAATGTCTTCATGAGTCAGGATGTGGGGATAATGATGAGAAGGAGTGGGAGGAACTGGGAACTAAGGCCTTCATAGGTCATCACAAGAGCCTCCCCAAAAGCTCAAAATGTGGTCCTAACCATGTGAGTGGGACAGTCCAGGTAATCTCATTTAGCAGGAAGTTAATCTATCAATATATTTAAGAAAACTTGTTTTATGACCAAGGCTAGAGAAATATACAGCTCTGGGTAAATAGGTTTCTTTTTAAAACAGTTAATATTATGTTCAGTGATTCATTATATAAACTGCCTGTGGATTCTTTTCTGTTTAGAAATCTATAGAGGCACCTAACTATGAAGAATATGTATTATTTCAAAAGATTAAATTGCCACTTAAAGCAGGCCCACCAGAAATAAAGATGGAAAATGTTTTAATTTTGAGCCCAATGCAATAACACGTTGTGATGGGATCCCCAGGGTGCAGCCGGGACTGTGGGACCGCTGAGCACTCCAAATGCACCAACCTGGGCTGCCTCTGACACTGTGATGCTGGTGGCAAACTACAAACCTCTGACAAGCACTACATTTACACAGGCATCCACAGGCATGGACATACATGAATGATTTCTCAGTCACTCATGAACCATCAATAGAGACTCCAGCCAGTTCCCCCAAGCTCCAACCCTACATCCCAGGACTGTACCATCTTACACAGCTCAAGGCTCCCCTGAGCAGTGCAGGTTCATTAGTTTGCCACTCCCTCAGTGTGAATTGGACACACATTAGCCTTTGTAAACTGAGCTGAGATTTCCCAAGCACTTCAGCTAAAAACATGCTGTTGTAGGTAAAATATAAAACAGGTTTATTAACTCCAGAAAGATAGATTTTAAGTGATTATAAGTAGAAAGCATAGAGATCCAAGTTGGTTACTTAAGAAATAAAAATAAATTCACAGTCTAAGTTCTACAAATTTAGAAGGATTTGAATCAAGCAGTGTGTCACCCTGACTGATGGTACAAGCAGGCTCATTTACAATACTCAGACTGGACTCCCTTTTCCATCATGGGACAACTCTTGCCTCGTTTAAAATCTTTGTCTTCCAGAGGTGCTTCCAGTTGAGAGGCAGGGGGGAGAGAAGCCAAGTGATGATATCACTTCCCCTCTTTTATACTTTCTTCCAGCTTGCTGGAAAGATCCTTGCTGTGATGCAGGGGTCAGGCAGCCCCCACTGGACAGGCAGTTTCTATTATCTACCTGCTCTTTCTGAGAAGTCTGTGGGATGGCCGTTGAGAGAGTGGATTCCCTTTAAAGCGTGTTGATGAGCCATTAAATCTGGCTGTCCATGGCTCCTCCATTGTTGTACTTGAAAGGCTTATTGTGAGTGTTCCCTACCTTACAACATATTTCAGTAATACATACAGCAATACTTTATAACCTCACATATAATCCAACAGGATATTATTGTTCAGCAGATCAAGGCTTTTAAAATGATGCCTCACAAGGCATACTTTGTATAAAACGTATCATAATTATATGACAATGGTGAATATGGGGATTCCAGGGTGCTACTTTGAGGGACAGAATGTCAAACACATAAAGTTGAAATTGCTCATAAGAGGTGATTACATCATACCACCATATAGCAACTAGAAGACTGTTTTCTTAAGGAACAGTGTAATGAGGGATTAATGCTCAAAAGTAATTAGAATATGATCAGGCTGTTTGTAGCTGCTGAGGAGTTGATGATAATTGGAGCCACTGAACCTCTCAATTGTATAGCTTCACACTCAAAATCTATCATAAGAAAGCAAATTCACTTAATGCTTTGCTGTATCTCCTCTAAGATTGCAGTCTGTCCTGTTCACATAACCTTTATATTGTAAATTTTTGGAACAAATAGAAAAGCTTTTCAGTGCCCAGATTTCAGTAGATACCGTTTGTACTTTGACACCATGGAATATTTTTTCAGCTTTAATAAGAAAATTTTCAACATAATGCAATGGATACCATTACAAACTGGACATTTACTACTCACAGCAGCTAAATCTACCACAGTATTCATGATTTTCCATATATAAGGAATGCCACAAATACCATGGTCATGGGGGACAAAGCAGCACAAACCACACTTACAGGACTGCATCATTGCAGTAAAGGAGTCAAAATGAGCCTTCTCTTCCTCCACAATCAACATGGTAGAATCATGGCCAGCAGAGCTATTTTGCATGGTGAACTGGCTAGTCAACCCAGACTGCCTAACTCAGACATGAGATGCCGGCATCAACTTCTGTGAAGGGCTGTCAGCATACTTAACTGGCAAGTTCATATACAGCCCAATGGGAAAGAAAACTGAATTATCTGCTCTACCACCTCTGGCTGAGTTGGTCCCATCACACATGCTGAAGCTCAAGAAGCCCTGAAAAATATTAGACCCACAACTTGTGGGACAGATCCATGGCCATCATAGCTCATAAAAGCTAGTTATGAACAACTATGCTCACTACTAATAGAAATGAGTATGCCTCCTTCAAGGAAGCACATCTGCCAAACTCCTTGAAAAATGCAGTAGTTCACCCAATTCTCAAGAAGCCAACATCTGACACTGAAGATCTCTCCAAATTACCAACCTGTTTCCAACTTCCCATTCCTGGGCAAAACAACTGAGAAATTAGTAATCACGAAACTCTAACAACATGTGATATTGGCCAACATCCTGAATGCCTCACAACCAGAGTTCAGACTAGGGCACAGAACAGAGGCGGATCTAGTGGCACTAAAAGACAACTTCTTCATGATCATGAACCACAGGTAAGATTTCCATTCTGCAACCTTTGACATAGTGTCCCACAAGGTACTACTAAAATGCCTAGAGGACACACCAAGAGTGGATGGCACAGCACTACAGTGGCTCCAAATATTCCTGTCCAGCAGAACTCAGAAAGTGGTGATGGGTAATTGCTCCTCTCCAAAGACCTTCATCTGTAGGGTCCTGCACGGATCCATTCTATCTCCACTGCTCTTCGGTATCTCTCAGTAGGAGAGATAGTGAGTCACCATGGCTTAGCTGCCAGCTGTATGTTTATAGCTCTCAGCTACATATCTAGTACTGAACTGAAACACCTACTGCCACTGCTAAAATGTCAGATTGCCTACAGGAAATTAGCTCTTGGATGATGAAGAGCAGACTCAAGCAAGACAAAGTGATGCTGATTTGAAAAGGGAAATGCTTTGAAAAGCTGGACAAGATATTTTCCCCACCTTCCATTGAAGCCATATAGCTCCCTCTTTCCTCTTTGTAAGCTTGGATAATTAGGTATAGTCAGTTTCCAAAAATGCCATCTTGCACCTCAAGCTTGCTAGGAAATTTTGTCCCTTCCTCTCAGATGTGGACCTGACCATGGTGATCCATGCATTTGTCACCACCAGGCTGGATTAACATAATTCATTGTATCTAAAGCTGAATGTGAAGATGATGGAAAACCTACCTACCTTCTCCATGGCTCAGGCCACTTTGAATACATCAGGGCTGTGCTCAAGTCCCTCTACTGGCTCCCAGTCAGCTTCTGATGACAATTTAAATCTTTTGTCCTAATTTTCAAAGCAATTAATGGATGAAGCCCCAACTACATCAAAGACCAAATTTTGAGATATAAGCCCATGTGACATCTTCACTCTTCTAGTGCTATGCAGGTCACAAAGCTCAGGATAAAATATGTGAAAGCTAGGAACAAAACATTCTTTGTCGAGGGGCTCTTCCAAAAAAATCAGGAGAATCCAGAGCCTGACCATCTTTAGAAAAAGGTACAAAACCACCCTCTTTGAGAAAGCCTTTCCGCTATAAATAACACTTGGAATTTGATCACCCGTTCTATTATCAATCCTCTAAATCCTCAGAAAACTTCCCTGTCCCAAACAGAGTTCTGATCCCTTAAAGGGAGAATTTCCAGAGACTCCATGAAATCTTTGTTATTGGTTTTACATGTAAAGCACTCAGATACCATAATGATGGGTGGGAGTATAAAACTCCAAGATAGCTAAATAGACACCTTGTTATGGTAAATATCCTTTTTTTTTTTTTTTTTTCTTCTTTTGGGGGGGGGGGGGGAGGGAGGCACTCCATATTAATTGCCTAAAAAACCGAATTACTGTTCCGTAGTTGCTACATCTTCTCACTCCTTTTCTGGTTTGTCTTCCAAAGCTCATAGACTTAATGCTGGGGGTGCTCCTAATCTACACATCCCTAGGGAGAACAGGGAACAAAGTTTTGCTCTGAAGCCTCTTGGTGCATATATTCTTGATAGCTAAAAGGAGAATTCAAAAATAACTTTGCAACCCATGTTATTTTTCAAATTGACAGCATACATTCAAACCTTTCACTTTATTGACTGACAGTGGTTTAGTGCTGACCTTGACCAAGTAGATACACTAGAGGGGTTTCTCTTTGATTAAGTTCTTAATCAGAATTGAAACAATTATTCAGAAAATAAACACGTATTTGTTCTGGGAGTAGTTCTTATTCTCAGGTAATTAAAACAACACATAGCAAAAGCTGTTTACTCAAAGTAAATAGAATATGTAACTGATTGTTAAATAATCTCAAATTGAATGCTTTATTTTTATTTCTATATTACTAATTTTATATGTCATTCAAAATGCAGAATTTTTAATCTAATCACCACTTTTAAAAAAAAATAACAGGGAGAACCAGGTCCAATGGGACTACCTGGACTAGAGGGACTCCCAGGAGAAAAGGTAGGACTGCATTAAAGAAAAATAGCCTCTTTTCTTTTCCATCATTAACAAGTAAATTTTAAAAATTAATATTTCTGCTTCTTTTGCATACCTACAATGTTTATTGGCAGGGAAATATTTCCTTCATTTAAAAGGTTGTTCACTTGTTGATGGTGCCTATCTGCAGCAGAATATTTCATGCAAGATTGGCTGTGCATATGTAGAAATGTTGTGTACCTACTTGCATTTTCATTTTCTGTTTAAGTCTAGGTCTAAATAATACAATTCAATCAATGTAAAATTCCAATTTTCCAGGAATAATAAATTCTGTTTAGTCAGCCTTCCATCCATTTCCGATCATTCATTTTATTCCGTTAGTATTAGAGCAGCCACTTTGATTTTATTAAACAAGCTACTTCCTTAATTAATTCTGATTAGTAGTGCAAGCCACTCCTTAGCAGGAGACACAAACCCTTTGATATGCCCCTACGTATGTTCACTGGCTCCTATTCCCCTTGACCAAACATATCATCTTCACATCTAAAAAGATCCCGCCTGATTGTACTAAAGACTAGTACTGTAACTCTGACTGACTGCATGCATGTCTTCTACAAAGAAGGATAATTGAAATGAATCTAAAAATCTAGGTAAGCAAAGTGGACCAAATCCAGAGAGATGCTGAGCACCTGCAGCTTCAACTGGGCCCAATCCTGCTCCCAGTAAAGCTTGCCTTGTAGGATTTGGCCTGCTATTTTTAAGTGTGTGGATTGTAATCATTTTTTTTTTTTTGCACTTCTTATGTTATAATGAGTCTGTGTGTAACCCTTTCCGGAGAACTCAAGCATGGTAGGGTCCACTTGCTCCTCCCTCCGGCTTTGTGTCACAGTTTAGGATCAATGTACACTGGGTTTTCTGGACTCTGTGGGCTGATAGCGGGTCCCAGCCCTTAACTTGCTAATCGCTGAAGCTAAGCTGCATTCTCAGTACACAGTGCATCCACTAGTGGCCAGGTGAATAAATTAATGTGCAACTCTTGTGACTTCTAGGACGTTACAAATTAAAAGCCACTGAGGACCAACCAAGTTTGAAAAGGAATAAACACTTTATTAAGAGAAAGGATACGATTAATTAAGAAGGGGTAAAGAGAAAAGGAAATGGAACAGATAAATGAATAAATAGATTAAACCCCACAACTGAAATCAGACCTTTCCTGAAATAAAAATATTCTTCTAATAAGCAAATCCAGTCAAAATCCCATATAGACTATACAAATAAATGGGTGTGATCCCAGAGTCTGCCTGCAGATCCCAGGTGACTGATGTGAATGCTGTTGCTGTGTTGGAGCTCTATGGGGCTGACAGAACAGAGGTAAGCTTATGTAGTGAAATAATCATTAAAGAGTTACAGGCCTGACCACCGCTCACATACAGTGTGGTGCCACACATCCCTTTGGTTCCAAGTGAGTTTTTACTTGGCTATGCACTCACAAACCAGGGCTTTCCTTTTCAATCTATCTAGATGATATATCCCAAGTACTCACTGGTAAAGATACAAGGCAGATCCCTCATTGAGTGAAGCAAGTCCCAGGTGGCTCCAACACTGGTTGGAGGGAGGCCTAATGGGTGTGGCAGGCAAATGATCTTCTCTCTATGAAGTCTTTTTTCCCTCTTGGGTTTGGCTTCTGGCTGGTTATTGCTTGGGTGAAGGGACTGGCTTTGTTTCACAGACAGCTAGTGGAGATGGAACATCCTCTGGGAAACTGGGTGTATCCCATTGTCCAGGCCTTTATGGCTGACAGAAAAATTGGAGTTCTTTTGTCTGCTCTATAGAGAGCAACCCAAGAGGTCTGTCTCATTCTCTTGCTAGCAGCCAGTTCCTGGCAGCTGATTCCCATCCCTTGAACACAGTGCCTGTCCCTGAGCAGGACATGTCTGGGCAGCCTCCACCATTTTGGAAACAGTTGTAACCTGAAATTTCAGTCAGGCCTCTAGCCTGGTAAGCCCCCCTCTGTGCCCCAATCCCTGGTGCTGGTTGGGGTCTCATGCACATGCTAAGACAGGCTGTTTCAGTTGCTACTGTCTCAGCACTATCTGTGAACTCCTGGGAGCTGCATGTCTGAAGCCCCCAAGATGGCAAGAGACTACATATATTTTATCTATTGTCTGTACCAGATGAAATGCTCAAAAGACTTTTAGAGATGTTCCATCTAGTTAATGTCAATCTGTACTGTAGTGTGTTACACTTGCATCTTTGATCTGAGGGTCTCAAAACTCTTTACAGACAATTTGTTCTCATGGTACCTTGTAATGTAGTTGTTACTTATTACCATCATCAACCCTATTTTATATATGTTGAAACTGAGGCTCTGTGAATCAGAGAAAAAAAACCTGTGGTAAAGGCAGAAATAGAACTCAGAACTCCTAATACTATTAAACTCATTCCCTGTGTAATAGCAAGACCCTGCATATAACTACAATGTTGCTATTAGTGCCAACTATTTTAGGGTGACATGGAAGGAAAAGATTTTGGTACAATACTGAATTATGCCATGTTAATTCTGGTCACTGCATGAGTATAAATGAGGGTTATTTGGAGATTTACATGTTGGTCCAATACTTGACCCTGGTTCATTTTTAATTATTTTTTAAACTAACTTTCACCTGAATATCCCATTGTTTGAACATAAGGGCAAATATACACATGGTTACATTATTTTGTACTTAGTACAAATGTATTTAGTACATTTTTTGGTATTGAATGAGTCAATGGCAGAATTAAATATAAGAATTCACGAATTCCAGACTCTCTTCACCATGCTGAATTCACTAAACAATGCTGCTTCTCCTATTCTAATGATGTCTTCATTAACTAATGCTGTTTGAAGACTGTGTCCACATTTGCTGGAAATATTACAATGCAATGATATCTTTTCCTTAGGGAGATCAGGGACCAGCTGGTTCAGCAGGAGCACCGGGATTACCAGTGAGTATGCTCATGAAAGTAACAGCTTAATTATTGGGAAAAGTTGAAAAAATGCCAAAGCATAAAAGATGCTTCTAATTATTATTTGTGGAGTGCCAACAGTTTGCTAGAAATTTTATAGACATCTATGAACACAATATCCTTGACCGAGAAAGATTCTGATCTTAATAATGTCGGATTGCCTTTTTAATAAAATGATAGAAGAGAATGAGATGCAGACCTAAATTCAAGGCTGCTTATGTATACTCAGTCAAAACAGCGTATGAGATTGGTCTGAAGCTCCTCAGTTTATTAAAGGCAAATTAAGAAGCCATTTTATTTATTCTTGGAGATGAAAACGCCTCTCAACATATTCCTAATATGTTGTCATTAGGAGATGTCTCTGAAAAGCATTTGAGTTCACAGGGGCCAGCCAGAAATTTTGTTGTAGGTAAAGATAAATGCAACTATAAAGGTAACCTGAAATTGTAATTGTTCATTTCTGTTCCTACATGAAATAAATGCAGCTTTTCTTTAGATTAGAATTTCAGTTTACTTAAAAAAGAGATCCTCAGTTTTTCAGCAGGCAATATGATCATAGCAGTCATTTTATGCAAAAATTATTTTGGTGTCTCCCAAACAGTTCAGAAATTGCTTTTTAATTATGAATGTGTGTCATGAATTAAAAAAGGTAGCCAATATCTCTGCATTCAATTTACATTAACCACTGTTCCAGTAAGAGAAGAACATCAGGGTTAAGCAGTTCAATTTGGTCAAGGTCCTCTACAATAAGTAAAAAGTGTACATCCAAAAGAAAGAGAAAAAGAAAGAGAAGTCATTTGTCTGAGTATCAGAGATAGCATTAGAGTTTCAAGGCATATTGCTGATTCTACAGCAAATGTTGGACATTATGAATCAATAGTGCAGTAGCAAATTAGATTATTCGTAACTGTTCATTCCTTGTGGATTTCTCAGTGGTTATGTCCCAAGTCATGTTTCAGTGTAAAGTGTTTGTTCTCAATTCTAGCTGGATATTAATTTGTTTCATCTCTGATATAAAGCATTCCATTACTTGTAATTCTATGAAAGTCTGTTAAATAAAGTATTTGCTTTAATATTTTATACTAAACAATTTTCATTAATAAATTGAAAGGCTTATGACAGCATCATTATAGCTTAGTAGTCTGGGAAGAACATTGGGAGTTTTTCCAGATATCTATCTTAGGGAAGATCGGTCCAGTTTGGCTGAAATTCATTCCCTAGAATCTGGGGAAGCCATTTTTTTCCAGTTGGGGATATTAAATATCTCTTTATATTTAAGCTGTGTTCTGAGTAAGAGTTGTAGAGAAGATTGTGCTAAGAAGCTGCAAAAAACTCCAGAGCCCCCACTTGCACAGAGCTAATCCATCATTCCTTACATATCCAAAGCATCTACAGCAGTCATGGGGTCAGATCCTCAACTAGTGTAAATCACCATAGCTCCATTGGTTTTGCTTCCAAAAATACAGATAGAATAAAAGAGTCCATTGCTGACTTGTGTTTATCAAATATATCAGAAGAGAAAACATTTGTGGTTTTATTTGTTTGTTTGCTTCTTCTGAGTATATTGGCTGTTCATGTCATTCTTTTAAACTTCTGAAAAACCTTTTTCAACATGCCCCTTCATTACGTGGTAAAGTGGTGGGGGAGAAAGGAAGACCATATGTGGTATTAATTGTTTCACCTAAACCGGGGTATCAGGACTCTTTGCTGTAGGTATGGCATTAGTACAGGTCTAATCATGATTCACGTGTGTTAGGCACTGATGAGTGACAAGATAGAATTGAATCTTAGATGAGTTGGAAGGTATGACAATCTAAAGTTAGGCTCCTTAGCTTATGCAGATGATGGCCTACCACTGGCAGACACATTTGAATTTATGATACTCTTTACTACATTGGAAAATTGGTGTAGTCAACTTGGATTTACAATAAAAGCCAAGAAGAGGAAGTAGTTTCACTTTGAAAAAGAGACAATAGATAAAGTGTTAAAATGCAGCCAGGAAGTTGTAGACCCTGATGTGTACCTCAGAAGCTTGATAAATGCCAATGGTTCCATCAAGGACGAGTTGAAAAGGAAATGTGCTTTAGCCACAAGTGCTGCACATAAATTGCAGAAATTATGTACTGAAAAAAACATTACATTTGGGACCAAAATGAAAATTTATCAGACTAGTATACTGACAGTATTACTCTATGGCTTGGAAGCAGCTGCCTTAAGTGAAACAGACATAGAATCATAGAGTTGGAAGGGACCTCAGGAGGTCATCTAGTCCAACCCCCTGCTCAAAGCAGGACTAACCTCAGCTATATCATCCCAGCCAGGGCTTTGTCAAGCCTCAGCTTAAAAACCTCTAAAGATGGAGATTCCACCACCTCCCTAGGTAACCCATTCCCGTGCTTCATCACCCCCCTAATGAAAAACATTTTCCTAATGTCCAACCTAGACCTCCCCCCGCATCTTGAGACCGTTGCTCCTTGTTCTGTCATCTGCCACCACTGAGAACAGCCTAGCTCCATCCTCCCTGGAACTCCCTTTCAGGTAGTTAAAGGCTGCTATCAAATCCCCCCTCATTCTTCTTCTGTAGACTGAACAAGCCTAGTTCCTTCAGCCTCTCCTCATAAGTCTTGTGCTCCAGCTTCCTAATCATTTTTGTTGCCCTCCGCTGGACTCTCTCTAACTTGGCTATATCCTTGTTGTAGTGGGGGGCCCAAAACTGGACACAATACTCCAAATGCGGCCTCACCAATGCCGAATAGAGCGGAATGATCACTTCCCGTGATCTGCTGGCAATGCTCCTCCTAATGCAGCCCAATATGCTATTAGCCTTCTTGACAACCAGGGCACACTGCTGACTCATATCCAGCTTCTTATCCACTGTTACCCCCAGGTCCTTTTCTGCAGAGCTGCTGCCTAGCTCGTCGGTCCCTAGTCTGTAGCTGTGCATGGGATTCTTCCATCCTAAGTGCAGAACTCTGCACTTATCCTTGTTGAACCTCATCCGATTTCTTTTGGCCCAATCCTCCAGTTTGTTTAGGTCCTTCTGTATCTTCCAGGGTATCTACCACTCCCCCCAGCTTAGTGTCATCTGCAAACTTGCTGAGGGTGCAATCTACCCCATCCTCCAGATCATTGAATGAAGATGTTGAACAAAACCGGCACCAGGACCGACCCCTGGGGCACTCCGCTTGTGACTGGCTGCCAGCTAGACATGGAGCCATTGATCACTACTCGTTGAGCCCTATGCTCTAGCCAGTTCTCTATCCATTTTATAGTCCATTCATCCAACCCATACTTCCTTAACTTGCTGATAAGAAGGCTGGAGGCAGTACAGATGAGAGTTCTTTGAAAGATGGTAGGTGTAAAGTAGAATGATTTAAATTCAAAGTTAGAAGGAGAGTGGGATGTGAAATCAGTGTATGAGATTAGCCCACTATTGAAAAGATTATGGGGGTGGGGACACTGCAGAAGATGATCGGATGCCAAAGAAAAATAATGCAAACACAACTAACATCAGTGAGATCTAGAGGCTGACCACCAACTGGATAGCGGGATGTCGTGTGCAGGGACATGATCAGGCTGGGCTTAATGGAGCAGCAAGTCATGGACAGGAAGGAATTGTGATGCTGTACTACTCCTGTGTCTGTATAGATGCTCTGGGATGAAAAGAAGATGACTTGGAGAGTGATTTTCACTTGGTTAAACAAAGCAATATTTTCTTTTGGACAAGCAATTGGATAAATATAGAACAAAAATAAACAATGTTTTTAAAGCATTTCTTACAAAATACTTCTGAAAGGTCTCTGAAAGCATTTAGTAA
Organism: Emydura macquarii macquarii; assembly: GCF_026122565.2. Lineage (NCBI taxonomy): Eukaryota > Metazoa > Chordata > Testudines > Chelidae > Emydura > Emydura macquarii. The sequence continues at coordinate 16,727 of NW_027131061.1, forward strand.
ACTGTTAATTAAATGAACATTTCAACCAAGTAAGAATACTATTTTCTGTTTCATTTAAAGGAAATTGATATTTTAGGTCTATTAATTTAGATTTTAAATGTTCCTCTTTGGTCTCCCTCCACAGGGAAAGACTGGATCTCCAGGGCCACCGGGAATGCCAGGGGAACCAGTGAGTGAATATTTAAACTCTGACTTATTATGTTGCCTGTCCTGTATATTAAAATGGAATATTGTATATATTTGTGTGTTTTTCTCATGTAAGGGTGAAAGAGGCCCCGTAGGAGACATCGGCTTTCCTGGGCCAGAAGGGCAATCTGGAATACCAGTAAGTAATTAACCACATACCTAATGTCTCTAATAAGCATACACTAATTGTGGCTAGCGCTTTACAGCCCTTTCACCACTCGTGCTGCTGTGATGACGCTCAACTTTCAGTAACCCAGTGAGAGCCAGCACAAGTATGTCTCCTTGAGGTTGTAATCACACCCCCAGCTCGAAGTGTAGACATACCTTTCATGTGTTCCATTCAGTCTTGTCAGAGATCACAAAATACATGGATTTTATCCTGCTAATATTTGGATAGGTAACCTCAAAAGAACATCTAGTGCTGTAGGACCAGGTATTGATCATGCAAGTCTGAGTTCATACTGAATCAGGACTGGGATTGTCATGGGTAATTATGTTATTGAAGGTACCATGAGGTCCCTTTGAATCCTGATGCTGAAAGGGCTCCCGTACAGTTTTTTCAGAGTAGGGATGTTAATCCAAGAATTCAGTACAGTCTATAATAGGTGGCTCACCCAAATTCCTAACTTCAGATTAGTAAAGAAGTGTTTGATTCATAACTGTCATAACTCCTCTGTATCCTGCCAGGGCAATATGATAGCTGAAGGATTCTGCTCTCTGAGGGGTAGTTGTGAATGTTTGAGATACTGCTGCAGTTCATTATATGCTTAAGGGGCAGATTTTCAAAAGAATCCAGCACCTCCCATTTAATCACCTAAATGAAGAGGTCAAATTTTTAAAAGGTGTCTACTAGTAATTGCCATAATACTGAATGGGAACCGGTGTGTGTTGAGCACCTTTAATAATCTGACCCTAAAGACTCAAATTAATTTAATTAGTAATAATAATAGTTTATTTCTATTCTGGTAGAATATTTCTATTCTACTCTATCCAAGGGTCTCAGGCAGGACCAGGAACCTATGCTGCTAGCTCTGTCCTCTGGACACCATAAAGAAGTGTTACTATCCACAATAATTAACCACCTTTGAGCAGCAATTACTTCCACCTACTAGACTGCAATTTAAATATTGTGAGTAGAAGTTTGTTGCTTTTTAGCAGAATTTGTAGGGTTTAAAGAGGTGCTCAATGAGCCTGCACCTCTTGTATTGATGCTGATTCCACTGCATCTGGGGCCCTCTGTACTGTATGGAGAGGGACCGTCTTTATTTATCCCAATGCACTTCAAATATTTCTAGGTTATTTAGAATGATAGGCACTTAGGTTGGTTTATAGCTTTATCCTCAACTTCCCTTTCCATCCATTCCCTGAAATGTTGCAGCAGTTTAAGGCCAATAGCTATAATAAGAGAAATCTGTGACATATTTTAGTGAATATGTAGCATTGGGAATATGTTCATTCAGTTTCATATCCATAGAACCTACTCTGACTTGCAGAATTTCATATTCAGTTGCCTTTCAGAATTGGATGGTCATGGAATAACCAGCTGACCAAGATGTTATTTTGCCTACCTTCTCCTCAACTCCAATCTAGCATGCTGCAGCCGTGCAATTAAACCTCAAAGTTTTTTGTCTCACATCTTCCAGATCTTTACACTTATCTTCAGCCATCACCAAAGTTTTGACAACAAAAACTGCTGGCTTATTTATCTTTCAAAATATTTATTAATGTCATCACAGATTACAACGTTTCCCCTTGTCTGTTTCTTCATTTTTAACATATTTATGTACCTGCAGTTATAGTAAATTGTTAAAACATAGTTTTATCTTTATAGGGAATAAATGGAAAAGATGGATTACCAGGTCCACAGGTAGGAAAATGTAATTTGGAATGTTAATATATTTCATTTTTCACAGATAATATAACTGTTAGTCCTAGAAAATGACTTTCAGCTGTGTTAATAGATTAATGTTTAAAAAGTCATTAAGCAAGGTATTTACACTTTCAAAAAAATTTTCAGGGTCTGATGGGAAGAGCTGGTGACAGAGGTCCCAAAGGAGAACGTGTAAGTCTTGGTGTAATAATCCTTTTTAGTATATACCGTTATTTGACTTTGCTTTTTGAAGAACATCCAGATGTCTGGTCTCATATATTTTTAAATCTTAAAGACAAAAACGAGTGTTGGCTTTTAGGTCTTGAGAAGCAGAGGGCCAGGGACCCCCGCTGAGTTGTGGAAAAAGAATTGTAAAAGAGAAATTCAGCATTTGTGGGGGAAAAAAGGTTTGTAGCATTTTTCCTAGCAAAGAGGCCTTGACAATGTAAATAAATCACTAGAGTGGAAAGTAACAAACAGCTAAGCTCCACTGCGGCAGTAGGAGGCTGAGGGAGCAATAAATATCCCCCGCCCCCCCACCTCCAATCCTCAGGACCCCAGCACACAAACATGTTTTATATAAAATGATTCCATTAAATATAAGTGAGGGAGTCAAGAAATAATCTCACTTAGGCATCCCTGTCCATAGCGGTGTAATTATAGTGCCTAGGAATTAGTTATATTTGGGGGAGGTGACAAAAATTTATTTTTAAGGCTCACGTAAAAATGCTAGCTCTGGCTCTGCCGCCATCAGCAGTTTTCCACTGCTGAGGTATCAATTCCCCACTGGTAAAGCCCCACCATTCCAATATAGCAACACTACATTTTAGTTGAAGAATCAGAAAATCCAGTTCCTAGGTAGAATAATCTATGAGGAGGAACTCAAGATTATAGTGTGGAGAAAGAATGAAGTTTTTACCACTGTTACAATAATTGCCACCTGTGTAGATTAATGTTTTGCAATTTTCTGTTCCTGCCTTTAAAAATAAAGGACACAGATGATACTTATGAGTCAACTTCTTATTGAACATTCCACTATATACAAGGTTATATTGCTAGTAGGGATGTAAAAATTTGGTTAATGAGCAATCCATTTAAATGCTGTGAGCTCCTTCCACTGTGACATTCAGCTGGGGGGAAGGGAAACTGGGCAGAATCATGTGGGTTTGACTCTTGGAGGGGAGACCAAAATGTGTGCAGGTCAGCCTGTTAAGTGTTTGCTGATTTACTGCAATGACCTGCTACCTTTGTAAGCTTAAATAATGACACACATTGCCGTCCAGCTTTATAAATAGTTTTTATTGTTTAAAAGTTAAAAGCAAAATGGTTAAAGATGGTTAAAGGTGCATAAAAAATTCTTGCATTACATTCCAGCTTTATAAATAGTTTTAATTGTTTAAAAGTTAAAATAAAATGGTTGAGAATGGTTAAAAATGCATAAACAGTCTGTTTTGATGTGTTAATGAGTTTTTGACAGGCGGAGTTAAAGAGTTAATGAGTTGATGATTTATGGTAATTTATGATTCTGTGTTAATGACTGAGTTGCTCAGTTAATGAATGAGTAACTCAGTTACTAAGACCAGCGGCTCCTCCCCGCAGCACACAATCTCTGAGCCACTACAGCTGGGCACTCGAGCTCTCCGGGCAAGACAGCATGCGCGCGCACGCACGCATGCACACACACACCCCCGCAACACGAGCAGCTGCTGGCAGCTTGAGGGCTCAAGCTCTCAGGGACGAGCCAGCCCAGCAGTCCCACCCCGGCACAAGCTCGCTGAGTAGACGCTGCAGCTGGGTGGCTTGCAGCCAGCTCGGTGCCACCCCAGCCCGCAACAGGAGCAGCTGCCACAGCCGGGGTGCTCAAGCTCTCAGGGACGAGCCATTCCCTCCTTGTTTAAAGGTTTGAGTATTCGCTAAACAGTGAGACTGCTGCTCACCGTTTAAACGTTTATCCTGTTACATTCCTCATTGCTATGCCACGACCTTTACGGTGTTCTTTAATTTTACTTACTGTTCCTGCAACTAGTGTCCTCTGAGATAAAGGAAAAGGCCAGCCACACAAAGACTGGACACTGAAACATACATTGGGCTCAACTGCAACTTTGCTGACTCTTTGAAAGTGTCAACCGAATCTAGCAGTAGCCATGTATACTTGGCTGGATTCTGAGCAGCATGGCTGCACTGGGTCAGAGGAGCCCACAAGCAGCAGCTTCTTTTCACCATTCTGCAGAGTAGCAGTTCCTGTGCTCCCTACACTCTACTAGTAAGGAGTAAGATGCTAAAAAGGGATAGGAGGGACTGGGTCATGGCCCACGCTCCTCTCTGCATCAGAGTTGGACTCTGACACCAGGGGAAGGAATCAGTTCCATCCTAGTGGATGGAAGAGATTGTATACCTTTGCCCTCAATGGAGCCCCAGGAGCAATTACGCCTGCCTCTGCCACTCTTCCTGGAGCACAACCTACCTCTGTGTGCACTGTGTGGAATAACCACACTTGAAATGTTCATTCACTTTTCAGCAATGATAATGGTTTCAGTGGTACTTGACATTTTAAGTCAAGGAATAAGTATAAGGAATCTCTCTCAGTCTAGTAAAAGGACTGTGAATCACGCACTGTACGACTGCGTTTAAAGAAAGAGGATGAAATTGTCCTCCTCTCTTAGAATCACTTTTTCAAATTCTGCAGTTCTTCTGCAAACACTAGTCCCATTGATGTCAACTGGAGATTTGCATGGGGAACAATTACAATAGAAGTCTGCATTGCAGATAAGAGATCCGTAGTGCCAATTGAAGAGGAGAAATGTACTTAAAAGTAGATATTAAAACCCTGCTCCTGTAAGAGAGAGAGCAGTGATTACAGAAAGTAGCGCAAGCCAGTCCATCCTTGCAGCAGTGATTATATTGCCTCCCCTGAGTTCTCTCATTCCTAGCCCCAATGTACCTTCTTCAAGTTGAGAGTAGCTATAATGATTATAAAATAAGGAAAGCATCACTCCTTGAAGGGCAAAATGAAAAGGAGCAAAATTTTTATAGTGTTGAGGATTTCATATCTAAATCTTGGTAGAGTCCAACTGGAGAAGGAATGGGTCCAAGGTGGGTGTATGTAGGCTGAGAATAACCTTACATACACCTTAGGCAACTAGACAATGCAATCATAGGACTTTGTAAATGCCATAGACAAACATATAACTTGAGATGGCATTGGATGCCATTTGGGGTGCATCTGTCACACATTCAAATCCTAATGGCTAAGTCACTTCATTTGCCTCTGTCATTTGATTTGCCTCATGTGCCCAAACTAGAGCCATATTGGCATCCTCTGAAAAAAGAATGAATTTTTTTTAAAAAGAAGCTATTTCAGGACTAAAGTTATATTTGGATTTGATGATATTGGTAGAACTTCAGAATCACTTCTTTTTATTAAGTTAAAATATGACCAATATAGTATTTTAAAAATAAGTTACGATACTATTAAAATATTGTGGACTCCTAGAAGAGCTTGTATCCGATCAATTGTGCCCTACAATAGCACCTTTGTCAAAGAGAAATAATCATTTTTAAAAATTTTGGTGAAACCCCTATCCACGCCTAAATTACTAAATTCTAAACCAGTAAAATAGTAAGTATATATATATTTGCTACTGAAACTCCTAAATCAGGATTCTTGTCAATCTAATCTGTTTCAGGTTGCTATTTTATTCATAGTCTAGTTTGAATTCAGGTTCAGGACTATTTAGAAAAGCTGGACATGCACAGGTCCATGGGTCTGAATCCGAGAGTCCAGGTCCAATGCATCCGAGGGTGCTGAGGGAGTTGGCTGATGTAATTGCAGAGCCATTGCCTATTATCTTTGAAAACTCGTGGCGATTGGGGGAGGTCCTAGATGATTGAAAAAGGCAAATATAGTGCCCATCTTCAAAAAAGGGAAGGAGGAGGATCTTACTGAGACCAGTAAGCCTCACCTCAGTCCCTGGAAAAATCATGGAGCAAGTCCTCAAGTAATCCATTTTGAGGCCCTTGGAAGAGAGAAAGATGATCAGGAACAGTCAGCATGGCTTCAGCAAGGTCAAGTCATGCCTGACCAACCTGAATGCCTTTTATGAGATGACTGACTCTGTCGATCTGGGGAAAACAGTGGATGTGATATATCTTGGCCTTAGCAAAGCTTTTGATACAATTTCCCACAGTATTGTTGCCAGCAAGTTAAAGAAGTATGGGTTGGATAAATGGACTATAAGATGGATAGAAAGTTGTTTAGATCATCGGGCTCAACAGGTAGTGATCAACAGCTCAATGTCTAGTTGGCAGCCAGTAACAGGCGGAATACCCCAGGGGTTGATCCTGGGGCCAGTTTTGTTCAACGTCTTAATTAATGATCTGGAGGATGGAGTGTATTGCACTCTCAGCAAGTTTGCAGATGACACTAAACTGGGGGGAGTGGTAGATATACTGGAGGGTAGGGAGAGAATACAGAGTGACCTAGACAAAATTGAAATCTGATGAGTTTTAACAAGGACAAGTGCAGAGTCCTGCACTTAGGATGGAAGAATCCCATGCAGTGCTACAGGCTAGGGATTGACTGGCTAGGCAGCAGTTCGGCAGAAAAGGACCTAGGGGTTACCGTGAACAAGAAGCTGGATATGATTCAACAGACTGCCCTTATTGCCAAGAAAGCTAACGGCATATTGGGCTGCATTAGTAGGGGTATTGTCAGCAGATCGAGGGAAGTGTTATTCCCCTCTATTTGGCACTGGTGAGGCCACATTTGGAGTATTGTGTCCTGTTTTGGGCCCCTCATTACAGCAAGGATGTGAACAAATTGGAGAGAGTCCACCAGACGGCAACAAAAATGATTGGGGGGGCTGAAGCACATGACTTATGAGGAGAGGTTGAGGGAACTAGGCTTGTTTAGCCTGAAGGAGAGAAGAGTGAGAGGGAACTTGATAGCAGCCTTCAACTACTTGAAAGGGAGTTTCAGGGAGGATAGAGCTAGGCTGTTCTCAGTGGTGGCAGATGACAGAACAAGGAGGAATGGTCTCAAGTTGCAATGGGGGAGGTGTGGGTTAGAGATCAGGTACAACTTTTTCACTAGGAGGATGGTGAAGGAAAAGGTTACCTAGGAGGTGGCGGAATCTACATCCTTAGGGGTTTTTCAGGACCTGGCTTGACAAAGCCAAGGCTGGGATAATTTAATTGGGTTGGTTCTACTTTGAGCAGGGAGTTAGACTAGATGACCTCCTGAGGTCCCTTTCAATCCTAATAGTCTATGATTATATGAATTCATAACGTAGTGCAAGGCAGAATTGGGCCTGCTGAAGTTTTTTCTAGACCAGAGTTCAATCAAAAAAAGATAAATCATACTGATGGTTATTCGTCTTCAATCTTTCATTACTATACTCACTCCAGAGCAGGATTTTCTCTTTGGTCTCATTTTAGAATGCTTCCCTGGAATTCAGTTTGCCAAGGAAAAACTAGTATGTGGGTCCTGATCCTTCAGTCCTTACTCAAGCAGAACTCCCATTAGAGTCAGGAAGGAGCCCATTTTCTCAAAACTATAAGAGCTCTGTATCTGGGGACAACATCAGGATCCTTCCCCTACTATGGATTTTTCAAGATGCTCCAGTCCTTTCCTGAATGCTTTAGGAAGACCCCAAGAGAGAAGGCTTCTCCTACAAATCTCAGAAGCTTTGTATCTGGAAAAGGCACTTCTAATCTCCACCTTCTATAGAGCTTGTAAACTGCATCAGCGCTGGGTTTCTTCATCCACACCCTTCAAAGCAGGCAGCATCCCTTTCCTAGTCCTTCCCTCTTTACAAGTTCAACTATGACTGAGGCAGGGATTTCACAAGAACCCCCATTGTGTTTATTAGTTATCATTTTAATTACTGTAGCATCTAGGCAACTAGTCATGGACCAGGACCCCCCCAGTGTTCGTGCTGTTGAATCCCTGCACACCTTACAAAGGTGAATTAGCCTAAATAGCCATGCATGTGCAGCAAAGCCTTCTTCTGACATATTATATTTTTTCACCGAAAAATATAATAGGCATGCCCAGTAAACTTTTACATGAGAACCTAAATGGCTTCAGATTAGTGCTTCAGTAATACTGGCAGAGTAGCTCTTTAAAAAAACATAATGTTAATGTATTCTCTGAATACATAGCTATAAGAGAATATTATAGTGTCACTATGACTGCCCTAAATGTGCATTCTATTGTTAGCTTTTTGGGACAGGTTACACTGATACCCTTGACTCATCCAACAATATTGTAAATCTGTCCAGCTATACACTTAACCCAGCAGAAGAATCCGTCTTATCTCGGGGACGCTCTTTCTGCTCTACCACCTCCACGCACATGATACGATTCTGTGGTGACCTGGAATTCTACTTTCGCTGTCTCCGACTCAAGGAATATTTCCACCACACCACTGAACAACACACTAACCCACAGATACCTTCTTACTAACGCTACAAGAAGAAGAATTCTGCGTGGACTCCTCCTGACAGTCGAAACAACAGACTAGACTTTTACATAGAGTGTTTCTGCTGGTGTGCACAAGCTGAGATTGTCGACAAGCAACACCGCTTGCCCCATAACTTCAGCCATGCAGAACGCAATGCCATCCACAGCCTCAATAACAACTCTGACATCATAATCAAAGAGGCAGACAAAGGAGGTGCTGTTGTCATCATGAATAGATCTGATTACAAACAGGAGGCTACCAGACAATTCAACACCACATTCTACAAGCCACTACAGTCCGATCCCACTGAGGAATACCAAAAGAAACTACATCTACTTAAGAAACTCCCTAAAGAAACACAGAAACAAATCTACACAGACATACACCCCCTGAGCCCTGACCAGATTATTCTATCTGCTACCCAAGATCCACAAACCTGGGAATCCTGGACGCCCTATCATCTCAGGCATTGGCACTCTCACAACAGGACTGTCTGGCTTTAAGGACTCTCTCCTCAGGCCCTATGCCACCAGCACTCCTAGCTATCTTTGTGATACCACTGATTTCCTGAGAAAACTACAATCCATCGGTGATCTCCCAGAAAACACCATCCTAGCCACTATGGATGTAGAAGCTCTCTACACCAACATTCCACACAAAGATGGACTACAAGCCATCAGGAACATTTTCCCTGATGATGATATGTCACACTTGGTAGCTGACTTTGTCCTGACCCACAACTACTTCAGATTTGGAGCCAATCTATCCCTTCAAGTCAGTGGCACAGCTATGGGCACCCGCATGGCCCCACAGTATGCCAACATTTTTATGGCTGACCTAGAACAACGCTTCCTTAACACTCGTTCCCAAGCACCTCTCCTTTACCTCTATTACATTGATGACATTTTCATCATCTGGACCCACGGAAAAGAATCCCTCGAAGAATTCCACCGTGATTTCAATAATTTCCACCCCACCATCAACCTCAGCCTGGACCAGTCCACACAAGAAATCCACTTCCTGGACACTACAATACAAATAAAGGATGGTCACATTAATACCACCCTATACCGAAAACCAACTGACTGCAGTACATATCTTCATGCCTCCAGCTTCCACCCTGGACACATTACATGATCCATTGTCTACAGCCAAACCTTAAGATACAACCGGATTTGCTCCAGTCCCTCAGACAGAGAAACACCTACAGGATCTCTATAGACATTCTTAAAACTACAATACCCACCTGGAGAGGTGAAGAAACAAATTGACGGAGCCAGACGGGTACCCAGAAGTCACCTACTACAGGACAGACCGAACAAAGAAAACAACAGAACACCACTGGCCATCACCTACAGCCCCCAACTAAAATCTCTCCAGCACATCATTAAGTATCTACAACCTATCCTAGCAGATGATCCCTCACTCGCTCAAGCTGTGGGAGGCAGACCTATCCTTTCTTACAGACAGCCCCCCAACCTGAAGCAAATATTCACCAGCAACAGTACACTATACAAGAAGAACATTAACCCAGGAACATATCCCTGCAACAAACCCCGTTGCCAGCTCTGCCCACCCATCGACTCTAGTGACAGCATCACACGTTCTAACCACATCAACCACACCATAAAGAGCTCATTTACCTGCACATCTACTAATGTAATATGTGCCAGTAATGCCCCTCTGCCATTTACATTAGCCAAACCGGACTGTCACTACGCAAAAGAATAAATGGACACAAATCAGACATAAAAAATAGAAACATCCATAAACCAGTAGGAGAGCACTTCAATCTCCCAGGACACTCTGTAAATGACTTGAAAGTTGCCATACTTTTACAAAAAAACTTCAAAAACAGACTTCAAAGAGAAACTGCTGAGCTTGAACTGATCAGCAAACTTGACACAATCAAACTAGGTCTAAATAGGGACTTGGAATGGTTATCTCATTACCAGAAGTAATTGTCACTGTTCACACATTCTCACCTTCTAATCAATGGTTATGAATAGGCCTCAACTACTTCCCCATTGTTGTTCCTTAGTCTTGGATATGTGTATATATACCTGCTATTTGATTTCTATTCCTTACATCTGACAAAGTAGGTTACAGCCCATGAAAGCGTATGCCTGCAGAAATTAAATTGGTTAGTTTTTAAAGTGCTATAGGACTCTCTTGTTTTTACTGATATACTGGGTGGTAAGGTTACAGGGTTTGGGGATTTTTTGCAGTTATATAGCCTTTCTGCAGTTCACTGGGTCTACACACTTATCAAAGACAATTTAAACCCCAGTCAGAAATTCATTATGATTTCAATCAATTCAGTAAAATGTCACAAGGGTCTTTATAGTGAAGCTCTAATTATAGTGATTAATAAACTGTAACTCACTGGAAATCAGAGATTTGGAGGCCAAATGACTGATAGGAAGAGGTGTCTAACTTCCTAGTGTTTATCCTTTCCTTTCCATGTGTCCTTTTTATTATGCAGTCTTTAAGTAGGTATGCTTACTCCTAAAATATACAGTTACAGTTTTACTATTTAAACAGTGAATAATGCTTCAAAACTTGCAGCCTATTAATCCAACTAATACAGTTGTTTACTTAGCTCTGGTTAATGTACATTCAGGATTTAATCTGATAAAGTTTTAATAAATTCTTTATACTAGACACTTACAATGGCATAACTTAACATTAATTTAGGTGAGGCAGCAAGGAGAATCAGTGACCCTTCAGGACCATCAGTTGTTCATTAACAGTTCAAATGCATGACATGCTGCATTCTATTCCACAGCTTAAGTTCAGCAGAGTAATAACAAATATATTAAGTCATTTTTAAAGATTTAATTCCTTACAAACAAAACAAATCAAGTGACATCTCAGCCAGGAACACACAAGCCCTGATTAAAGCCATTGCCAGCTGAAACATTGACCTTTGGTTTGGTTTGTTTGCAAGGAAGTAAATAATTTAAAATGACTTCTTATATCTGCTATTATTTTGATGAACTGAAACTGTGGGACGCACGAAGCCCAGAAAGATACATGCACGTAATTTCTTACAGTTTTACCATCAAGGTCAAATAACAAACCTGTTCAAGTGTCTATTGTATTTCTGTTCTCTAATGTGTGTCTACTATATTGAGTCTTTATATTCCTTATTACCATATTATGAAAATGACACAAATACCTCCATTGATTTTATTATCACTTGATTCAGTAGCAGTTGTGTTGCTATCATGTATTTCTTTCCTTTCTCTTTTTGTGTGCACTATGGGTGACCAAAATATGGCCTATGGGACAAATGCAGTCCAGAGTATTACAGTGTATCATATTGCTGCACTCTGTTTGGTAGAGAGGTGTGTCCCATTGAGATCACCAGTCAAATTGCCAGTGCAGCTCCCATTTGGGCACAGTTTGTAGATACCTGCTGTACTGACTGCTAATTCTTTTTCAGCTCCACTTAACATTTAATTGAATTACTAGCAGTTAGCTATTTTTCTCCCATTTTGTTTCTCTTTATAGCACACTATCTGTTAGCCTGTTTACATCTATGTTGTCTCTCTTCTACCCTGTTCCATGTGTTACACCCTTTACAACCTGCTGCTCTTAGGGTCTGCTGTAAGTCTTCACTAGAGAGCGGAAGGTTAAGCTTTCCGTTGTTCTAGGCCTTTAATAGTTAGGCCATTAACTATTGAGTCTCTTCCAGTCCCTGATCCTGTGTGACATTGGGCAAGTCAGTTAGTCTCTGCGGGCCTTAGATCCACATATGTGGATAATAGTCCCTCTACCTCAAAGGGTGTTGTGAGGATTAATTAAAGATTGTGAGGCACTCAGATATTAGGGGAATGGGGACCATCTAAGTGTGATTGACTGACAGAGAGAAAGAAAGAAAACTGTTAGACTGCTAATTAGGTATAACAATCCAAGAGCTTTAGTTTTTTTCATCTATTTTACAGAAAGTCCATGTTTTGAAACCCACTAATGCCAGGTGTAATCCTTCTAAATATCTTTTATTTCATTCTTATACATGAACTTGTTCTTTGTCGTTACAAGAGGTGAAAAGAGAATGTTGTCTCCTTTGCTTTTCAAATAAAGTGTCAGCTTCTGCATTATTTTCCAAACATGATTCCCTCTCCAAACAGGCATTCAGTGTCATTCAGGAGAGATCTGATGAAGTGGGTTACAGCCCACGAAAGCTTATGCCTACAGAAATTAAATGTGTTAGTCTTTAAAGTGCTATAGGACTCATTATTCAGGAAAGAAGTTTCTTCTCGGCATTCTTGATTGAGTTTTCACAAGCTATAAAGATTATAATGTGTGGTACAGCAACTCCCCCTTGTTCTTGCTGAATGGCAACAGTCTCCTTTTGCAGTGGGGCTTAAGGTAACTCTGCCCCAACCTGGACAAGTCTTCTGTCTTTTCCCCTTGGCCCCTGTCTCACCAAGCATTTGGTGCAGGCCTTATTTCAGGCCTTTGGGGTGTCAACGCCACCAGGAGCAGGGGGGTAGTCCCAGTCCCTGTATATAACCCAGGGCAGTACCTTTCTGCGGCTCCTTCATGGGCCTGTAGAGATGGTGGTAAAGCCCTGGACGATCAGAGGCACATCGGTCCTTCCTGCAGGCTGGGGCCGGGGTTTTTCCATCTCTGCTTCTCTGGCTGCAGAGAAGCACTATCTCCTAGTCTGGGGGAGTCTCTCCTCCTGCTGCCACCTCAAACCTTCTGGCAGCTTCTTTCTCCCCTCCCCCCCTTTAGGGGAGGCAGGGTTTAAGTAGACCTGGAGTAGCCCTTAATTGGGTCCAGGTGCCTCTAATTGACCTGCAGTAATCTCTCCTCTGCCTGCAGGGAAAAGGGCCTTTAGCAGTCTAGGGTTCACATACTGGCCCTGGTATACCCTTTTGTAGCCATCTGGCCTGCCTTTACCAGAAATGGTGTGATTAATATGTAACAATCTTCTCTATGCTTCTTATTTTGAATAGGGAGATCAAGGTATTCCAGGGGACAGAGGTCCACAAGGCGAAAGAGGAAAACCTGGCCCCCCAGGAGAAAGGGGGATTATAGGACCTGTTGGACCACCAGGAGACAGAGGCTACCCAGGATCACCAGGCCATCAGGGTACCCCAGGTCCTCCAGGTCTGCCGGTAAGAAAATAAAGAGCCCTGGCTGGTTGCTGGTGGAGCCTAGAGAAATAAATGCCGTGTGCTGGGGTGTAGAAACGAGTTCATACATATCCAGTACAACAGCATCACAAATACTGAAGTTACTTTGAGCTGTGTAAGTGCGGAGTTATCAAAGGAGAAAAAAAGCAGTGCAAGCAAACAAGACATCATTTTTAGACTTCCTTTTTTGTTAGTTTATTATACCTGAACTGTGTTAGCATCTGCTACACTGAAAATAGCTGAAGTTCAATTAATTCATTTTTGCTTTTGAGAAATTGAATTGCTGGTTACTCAATATGATTAGTTTTATAAGTGAAGCTGCATAAACTGAATACCTAAAATATAAACTAAAGTATGTAAGGTAGAAACACATCCCAAAACCCCCAGAAATTAGTACTTAAAAATGACACTAAATACTTCCTAACTACATTTCTCAATTCACACACCATCTGTTTTTTCCACACACACACCTTTGTGCTTTGAATATATATTAACTTGGAACCCGTCATTCAGAGAATGGATATTATCTCATTTGACTTATTCATCATTCCAGCATTGACAATATTATTTTGTTATAGTTATTTATTTTTTGTATTAAAGTAGCTAGTCCCCAATCAAGATTAGGGCCTCGTTGTGCCAAGAACTATACAAACACAGAACAAGAGACAATACCCCCTGCCTTAAGAGTTTACTATCGAAATAGACAAGCACTATACAAACGATGAGAGGGATAAAACAAAACTATTGGAGATCTTTAGAAAGTCTTTCACAGATGTGATAGTGACAAATTTGTTCTAAACAATATATAACACAAAACATGCTTATTTTAATGATCTCGTCTGAAAACATTGCTGCTTAAATTGCATAAAATTAGTAATTGTTAATATAATAATATAAAAATGTAATTGTGTATCTACAATAAACAGCCTTTGCAGCTAGTTAAACACTTTGACTTTTCTTCAGTGTTTAATCTACAGTGAAAGCTTTATGTGCTTTGCTTTGTATATTCAATGCAACTACATTATCCCTTGATTAAATTTATCTATTCAGCATCATCAGACATGTTGCTTTCAGCATATTCTCTTTCCTGGTTTGTAAATTGCTGATGTGTGTCCCTTTGTTTCTCCATCAGGCTGACACAGTTTCATTTGAAGAAATGAAAAAATACATCAGACAAGAGGTTCTTAGGGTTTTTGAAGGTAAGAAGATGAAATGTCCAATTAAATGTAAATCTTATGTTCTGTTCTAGATGTTTACTTCTATATAATCTGTCTGTATCTTTTCTAATCAATTGTGCAAGAACTTCTATTGTGCTTGATTGACTAACTTGTTATACATAGGTGTAATAAAGTGAAAGTTTATCTAATACAATCATATTCAAACAAATAAGTGTTAATGCATGTTCAAAAATCTGTTAACTGGAACATTTACTCATGTAATACAACTTAATATTAAAAAACAAAATTTGTGTAAAATGGTAATAGTAATAGCAAAAGTTTAAAAAAAAACCAGTAGAAATTAAAATTTGAAAAATAATTAATAATAGTTGGAATGTGAAGGGCCTGATCCCGCAGATGTAAAATTCCCATTGTCTTCTTGCATTAACTGGACAGCTTTTAGGACTCTGCAATTTTATTTCCAACTAATTCTGAACATCCATATGAATTGTGTTTTGATTTAAAAGAAAACAGTTCATATACATTGGTAAGGAAGCCATAGCATCTCTTAAATTACATTAACTGCCGTTAGCTTTAAATCAAAAGCAGCTTCAAAAACAAGGTCGCATTTTAAAATTAAATTTAATTATTTTCTCCTGTGTCTTGAATGGTAAAGGTATGGCTATTAAATGAAGCTTGTTAGTAATCATGAGTGGCTTTTAAATGAAGATATATGGTATTTACTTTTTTATTCTTATTCTGTCATGCTCTGATAGGTAAACTGTGTTTTTTCTTTCCCGATTCTTACATGCTTCTGTTTTCTCAATTTCCCATTGCTTGTACTTTTTTCCTGATTTTTCTTACAAAACTTCAATTGTGTTAGGGTTATATAACATCCTTGACATCTCATTGGAGGACTTTCAGTTACGTGCTTTGATTGGTTCATCAAGTTCATTAAGCAGGGGTTCCCAAGCTGTGGGCCGCATCCCTAAGGTGGAGGTGCCATGGGTGGAGTTGGGGGAGAGCATGGGAGGTGTTGCCTCCAAAACTCTATGCGTTGGCAGAGTGGTGACTGGCAATGGCTCCTGCCCAGGGCTGAAGGAGCCTAATGCCCTCGGTGGGAGGCAGAGGATGAAGTGGAGCAGCCAGGCAGAGGGTGAGTAGAAGGGGCCGGCCTGGAAGGCTGGAAGAGGCTGGAGGGTTCACAGCCTTTCCCGCTCCAAGCTGCTGCACCCCGCAGTTCCTAGCTGTCAGCCCCCCAGAGTATCAGCCTCGCGACCCCCCCGGGATTGGGGATCGGAACTGTCAGGGTTACAGCCAGGCTCAGCCTGAGCATCTGCCTTTGCCCGGCATTGGCGGCTCCTGAGCCTTTCCCTCATTCCTGGGCAGAGTAGGTGACTGGGGCAAGGTGACAGATCAAGGCACTCAGGCTGCTAAGGTGGAGGGTGTCCATGGGGGCTGGCTGTAGCACCTGTCTGGCCCCTTGGCCCTCTCGCTGGCCCTGGTCCTTGCTGAAGCAAGGGGCTGCGCATGTCCTGCAGTGCCCCTCTCCCTGATGTTAATGTTAATAGTGGGCCACGGTGCCTATTGCAGCTGCACAGGTGGGCCTCAGGGAAAAAACTGTGGCAACCCCTGCATTAAGGCATGACTCCAGTCATTCTGTATTTATTGTAGCCCTTTTTCTTAACAATCATTGAATCATTGTCCTGCTTGTTTGTTCACCGTTAGAGATGGGTGAACTGATTTGCACAAAATAAAAATATATAATCACCCCAAAGATTAACCCGAAATGCAAACAGAGGCCTAACTGCAGCTGGGTTGAGGTTCACTTTTTAAAATAAATTCTATTTTTCATGTTTATGCACATCTGCCCTTCTAGTTCTAGTCAGGACAGGAAGCAAAATAGCATGAATGGCTTTATCATTTCTTACCTAGCCCAAAGCAGGTAGAGAGGAACTCAGGCAGTTAGATGCTTACATCTGTTTTGGGCAGTACTGGCATAGCTCTGAAGGCAATTAGTATGGCCAAAGCCACATTTAGATTTTTCCATGGCAGTATTGCAGGCTCTGGAACAGCCAGGGACATTCCTGGCTTCCTATTTTCCTCCCTCAGACAGCATTGCCCATCCCAGAGAGGTCAGCATCTCTCTGTCTCTCTTTCTAAAGGTTTTGGTGGGAGGCATATAGGTTGGTAAGGAGACACAGAAAGCATATTCTCCCAATATATATCCATCCATGTTTTGTATACTAAAGGGTTTGGGTAAGTTGGGTAAGTATGTAAAATTCTGGGTGGTTAGCTAGATTCTAACTTCAAATCTTTTATTCATTTAGATGCCTCAGTCTGGATTTAAATGTTTAACTAAAAACACCAACATTTGAAGATTTTGGTCACTTTTTTTAAACACAGCTTTTCTGTTTACAGTTTGCTTTTCTATAAAGACAGTAAAAGCAGGATAAAGAGAAAACCTTTCTTTAATGTAACATATTAAACATTTGCATTCCTTAGTAAACAGAATTATAATTATATTTTAGTTATTTATTCCCTTTGGAATGTATTTTGTATTAATTTTCAACTCATATAATCTTACCTTTAATGACATTTTTTCATATTAATATTGTATAATTGTTTCATTAGCAAAGAATGAAGCTGAATACACATTAAGTTAAACAAGTGGAATTTTATTAAACCTTGAATGGTGCTTTGTCCATGTGGCTGACTTGCTTTCAGCCCAACTCCTCACGTTCTCTGTTTTCCTGATGCCCTCTCAATAAAAGGTCCTCCAGGGCCTCCAGTTGCACTGGTTATGATACAGTAATGTCAGATAAACAATTGTAAGGTCTCAGGTAAACACTGAGGCAAGATTCTCCAGTGCTTTGACCTGATATTCCCCTGAGCGAACACCTTGTGTACAGAGAATCTCCACTAGTGCAAAACTGGTGGAGGCAGAATAGTCACCTCCTACATTAGGTTCCCCACCCCTCCACTGGCATAAGTAATAGGAAGGTAGGGGCAAGGTAATGCCAGACTCCACAGTGTCTGATCCCGCACTAGCATGGAACTCAAGTTACAAAATTTATATCAGCAGCAGAATTAAATTAAGCCTCCTTCTGCTCTAATCTTCACTGGGTCCAGGCAGATGGGGATCAAGGAGCCAGCTCTCTGTGGCCTCCACTGTCCACTGCATCCCAGATGCAGCCCAGACATAGTGGAGAATTAGGACTTGAAGGCCTACAGCACCCCAGTTTAGGTAATCTCCAGTATAGTATATGGCTAGAAGAATTCAGAACATAAGTATAACAATAAATTAATAAAACATCCCCAAATTCAGTAGTGTAACATAAGCAATTCTTTCTCATGGTTTTAGTAATAAAACCAGAGTATAGTATTTTTGTTTGAAATGTCAACGGGCCCTTTCTACATTATTATTCTAGTATTATATGTTTGCTCCTGTGTTAATTTTACTACCTTTAGAGATATTTGGGATTATGTTATCAATATATAATCCAATAATTCCACCTGCTAATTATCCGAAAGAATTGGGATATGAAAACCACAGAATCCTTTAATTTTGGACGATGGCCTTTATAAATTGCTTAGAGAGTAGCTAAGCAGTCTAGTAGCAGCATAATGTATAATGACATAAGATATCTGAATCGGATGCCCAAACTCAGTCCTCCTCTCCTGAACTATGAGGTTCCTCTGTTTGTGAGAAAGGGAGCACTTCTTGTCACTCTGCTGTGACACAGGCCATGTCTATGCCAGGTGTGACTGTAGCATGGATTGGTATAAACATGCTAGTTTAATTTAGTCAGCACGTGTACCAATAATAGTTTAGATGTGGCAACACAGACTAGCAACCGGAATATAAACCCCTGGAGGACCCAGAGAAGACCCAGGTTGCTTGTCCGTGCTGCCATGTCTATGCTACTATTGTTAATCACGCTGGCTAGATTAAAGCCAGGACAGGTATGTCTTCCTGTGCTAAAATCACACTGTCAGTTATAGGAGAGGTTCTCAAACTGGGGGGTGCAGAATGTATTCTGGGGGAGCATGAGAAGTTTTAGGAAAAAAAGGCTGTGGCTGGGGCTTGGGCTCTCAGCCCTACCACCTAGGACTGACAGCGGGGCTCCACGACTCGGGCTGTGTTTGAATGGCTCTTTTTGAACCACAGCCTTACTGTTTTTAATATGTAGTGAGTGTTGTATGTTAATTTTTTGTATTGGTATATGTACTTGTATGGCAAGAGATGAGGTGTAAACGACTACAAATGCAAAGAAGGGGGCACAATCAAATACGTTTGAAAATCACTGCCTATAGTACAGAAGTACCCACAATGTAGTGCCTTAAATGATGGAAGAACCATAGTGAGAAATATTAATATAAATCTTTCATTTTTATTAATGCTTAGGGAAAAAACAAGTTGCCTTGAAAAGCAAGGGAGAAATGCTATTCAGTTTCAGAGCTAATCTGTTTGTCTGAGCTTCCCATAGAGTGGACAAGCATCTGATAATTTGAACACTTTTGCCAGGTGACAGTAGAATTGTCTTATTGAATTACTCATGCAGCCTATGAATGGGTTGATGTTCCAAAGTCGTCTAGAGTTTTCCAAATTTGTCACAGCTCTGACAGCTAATAGATAGGTAGGGGTGGAGCTGAGTTTTGCAGCCAGGGAGGACAATGGGTCATTTGTGGTGCCACCTTCAATTATATCTATTGGCTTTATAATTTCACATGTTATCACACCCGTATGTTTCACACACGTTATCACGCCTGCTGCACCCTCTGCCCCAGCACCATAACCCTAACCCCAGTGAAGGAAGGCTCAGGAGGGTGGGGGGGCTGAAGAGTAAGTCTGCCTCACACTCACCCATTGGTGGCGACCCCTGCCCAATGGGGCTGGGCCCATTTCCCCACTCAGGTTGTTGTGACCTAACAAATGGGTTTGCAATGCCATCCAGGTTTGGCCGCCTGCATTGTGATGGAAGGGTAGCCAGACCAAATTTGAGTGAGCAGCATTACAACATGTTACAAAGGAATGCAGCACTACCCATGTGTCATATCGCAATACCAGGGACTGAGCCTGGCCCTGTGGGATGGGAGCTGCCACTGCCAGGTGAGTGTGGGGCAGTGTCACTTTCCAGCCTCATGTGAAGATTCATGTCATACACCTCCTTTATTAATTGCACAATATGTTTGAAAAGGCACCATACATTCACGTAAAGGCTGACATGGAGCGTGGTCATCCCCCATTAGCTGTGTCACTATATATAGTAAGTCTGCTTTGATAAATGGACAGTGTAGACAGTAATACACTTCCATCATAAATATTTGTGTTACCTTCCTATAAAGCACAATTAAGAGCTGTTTGATTAAAAAAAAGATATCTTTAAAACACAGGAGAGACATTACCAACAGGAAACATCCAAGTGTGTTTGCAATTTGTATGTGTGTGATGAATAGCTTCTACAAATATTTTTCAAACTATGATTGTCATTAACATTGATTATTTGGTAAAACACATAAACTATTTACTTGCCATTGGAATAACTACCCTACCCTCTTGTGTATGAATTTCCTGATGTCTTTCCTCACCATATACCTCTACCCACCATTGTCTTTTATGGCTTCTATGTTGTGTTCTGTATTTGATTTAGATGATAAGCTGCAGCCTTGTTCTTTTTTCTCTTCGTAGAAAAATATGCACATACGGCAGTCTCTAAAGTACACAAAACAGTAATAAAATTGTCCCACATTTGCACAGTTCTTCTTTGAGTGCTTGCTCATGTTGATTCTAGGTGTGTGTGCGCCTCCATGCACAGTTACCGGCATTTTTTTCTCCTTAGCAGTACCCGTAGGTCCAGGTCTGGTGCCCCCTAGAGCTCCACGCACATGCTGCGTGTATGAAGCACCGCCAGCCCTATGCCCCCTCAGTTCCTTCTTTCTGCACTGACAGTTGCTGGAACCTGGCTTCACTTGCGATTGCATGTACTTAAGTTCCCCTGTTCTATCGTAGTTAGTAATTAGGTTAATTAAGTAGTTCTTTGTTAAGTGCTGTTGTTAGTAGTTAGATAGTGTTAAGTGTTAGTCCCCTTAGGGACTTCAATTCGGGAGTGGGGCATGCCTCACTCTCTGAGCTCCAAGCCCTGCACAGTTTGTGGAAGCCCTTCCCACTCAGCGACCCCCCACAAGAGCTGTCTGAAGTGCTTAGGGGAGTCACAAAAGAACAAGTGTGAGATCTGCAGGGGCTTCAGGCCGAGGACTCAGAAAGAAAGGGAGATCCTCCTGAAAGCTCTTCTCATAGAGACAGCGTTAAGGCCGGCCTTGGAGCTGCCATGTTCCACCTCGGAGCTGAGCACATCGTCGATGCAGAGCGCTCTGCCGGCACCGGAAGCCTGGTGGCACTGGCCTTCTTCTCCTCCACAAAAGAGGCAGAAGAAACAGCGCCTGGACAAGGATCGCTCCCCTGCACCGAAGAGCAGAAATGCAGGGTCTAACGAGGGCACCACATCGTTCCAGCCACCTGTGCTGGGGCATTCGGAGCAGGGCTCGCCTTTTAGGGCTCCAAGCCTTCCAAGGGAGCCACCTCTGACACCAGGGAGTGGAAGGGGATCCTTCCAGCTCACAGTGCTGTCGATGCTGAAAGCGCTCCAGGCAGCGAGGGATTTGATAGCTCTCCCCCTGCCATCAACTCCTAAACCCACTCCAGTGCCAGGGAGAGACAAGGCACCAGTTTCAAGGGGGAATCCCATGATTTGACCCCCTTCACTGGCTGCACTGGTCACCTTCCAGAGGGTGTCACCTTGGGACAAATCGCCGAGAAGAAGGCCCCCGCTGTTGAGACGCAGATCCCGAGGGTCCCATTCCCTGTCACCAGCACCAGGTCGATCGCCAATGGTTGAGCAGCACCACATGCGTCATTCTCTGGCAAGAGAACATGGCAAACCCAGATTGCCGGCACGGGAGGAGTTTGTGGCACCGAACCCGCTCTCCAATGCTGAGATCCCCGAGGGAGCAGCGCCATTCCTCCTCCCTGGCATCCAGAGTCTCTCCTGCAACAATCAGGTGCTGAAGCCGGTCACCATTGGCATCTTGTTCACCTGGACGCAGCCAGCCCCACCACAGTTCCCTGGCACTGGGGCACTCTTCAACCTTCCGGCGGGAGTCCCCGTGGTGCCATACTGCACATTCCCATTGCCAGTCCTCAAGGTCGTGTTCCCGATGCCCCACTCCAGCTGCCATGCTGCTGACTGTAATAAGTCCAAGAGGTTGAGGCACCAGTCACCGTCCCCCAGACACCAGAATGAATCACCACAGGATGGTAGGAGAGACGGAAGGAGCCCAGCCGTGGTCTTCGGCTGGTGACTCTTATTCCTCAGAGGAGGACAGATCTGCTGCCTGTCTCAGCCACCACCATGTCCCAAAGAGCCCGGGATCAGAGACCAGGACCCTCACTTTGGGTTGGCCCCAGGAGCAATGGCCCACGCAATGGCCATATTAGAACCCGTAGAGGTTCCCCATGGTGGCAGGCCCTCCTTCCGTCCGGTCATCGGAAAAGATATCAGCAGCCCCAGCAGCACTGGAAGGGGCCTGCCTCTAGGGGTCAGACCCGGATTCAGACCCACTGGAGGGGACCTCAGCTTCAGTGGCCCCACAGGAAGGAATGCAACAGCACACTGTCCCGGTGCAGTCATCCTCCTCATCCCTGGACAGGGCAACTGCTTCAGGGCCATCTGTCCCACTCGAAGACTTTAGGGCCCACCAACTCCATAAGAGGGTGGCCTCTGATCTGGGGCTAGAGGCGAAGGAGCTCAAAGAGACCTCAGATAACATCTTTGATGTCCTGGCAGCCACAGCGTCAGCCCGGGTCACCCTGCCAGTTCACGAAGGGGTTCTCAAGCTGGTTAAGGGCCTGTGACAAACCCTGTCATCATTGCCACCAACCTTCAAAAGGGCAGAGAAGAAATACTATGTCCCTGCAAAAGGGTTTGAGTATCTCTTCACGCAGCCATCACCGAGCTCCTTAGTAGTGGCAGCCAAAATGAATGGGACAGGCAGGGCCAGTCTAGCTCTACGCCAAAGAATAAGGACTACAAGAAGCTAGACTTATTCAGCAGAAAGATTTATTCCACGGCTAGCCTACAATATAGAATTGCTAACCAGCAAGTGCTGTTAGGGAGATATAATTACAGTCTCTGGGACTCCCTTAAATGCTTTGGTGAGGCATTACCCCAGGAGCAGGCAATGGATCTTACAATGCTTCTGAAGGAAGGTAGGACAGTGGCCAGGGTGGCCCTGCAGGCAGCCTCAGACACAGCTGATTTGGTGGCAAGAACCATGGGTTTGGCGGTGGCCATGCAGTGGTGCTCATGGCTACAGTCCTCTGGTCTGTCCCAAGAAGAGCAGCAATCCATGCACAACCTGCCTTTCGATGGGACTGCACTTTTTTCGGACCAGACGGATGCCAAGCTGCATGGTCTGAAGGACTCTAGGGCCATCCTCCATTCGCTGGGTCTCTACATGCCTCAGGTCTCAAGATGGCAGTTCTGCCCTCAGCAGCAACAGCAGCAGCCCAGATATCAGGCCCCATGTTTTCGTGCCTATAGGAGGAAGGATAGAGACAGGAATTTCAGGAGGCACCAACCAACCACCTCGTCAGACCAGCAGCAGGGCCCTTGCAGCACTCCGATGGACAGCACCAGCTGTTTTGATTGTGCGCCCGAGGAGGGCTGACCAGCTTCCGGTCAGGATCCTTCCCCCCTGCAGTTCATGAATCACCTTGTCCCCTTCCTTGCTCTTGTTACATTGGACCACTGGATCCTTGGCATTGTCGAAAGGAACTATACCCTGCAGTTTTCTTCCCCTCCCTTTAACCCCTTCTTCCCTGTCCCTCTTCAGGGACCCGTCTCATGAGCAACTTCTCAGGCAAGAGGTGGAGAGCCTCCTCAAATTGGGGGCAGTGGAGGAAGTTTCACCAGACAGGAGATGAAAGGGGTTTTACCCCCAGTACTTCCTCATTCCCAAGGCAAAGGGGGACCTCAGATCCATATTAGACCTGCAAGGGTTGAACAAGTTCCTCAGAAGGCTCAAGTTCCGCATGGTCAGATGTCTCAGACCTGGCATATCAGCTCCAACCACAGTACACAAGAGACCTGGTCAGAGGGAGAACGGGGACAGCACATAAACATGAAGGAGCTCAGGGCGGTGTGATTGGCATGCGGGGGGTGTTCCTCCACCTTCTGAAGGGCAAGGTGGTCCAAGTTTTGACGGACAACACGGCCACGGTGTATTACATCAAGAAGCAGGGCGGGGCTCGCTCACCAGTCCTGTGCCAGGGGTGGTGTGCCTGTGGGACTTTGCCATACAACACAGTATGCATCTGGTGGCTTTCCTCCTTCCCAGTATAAAGAACACCACAGCGGACTGCCTCAGCAGGTTCTTCTTACCCCACCACGAATGGTCGCTCCACCCAAAGGTTGTTGACATGCTCTTCCAGCGGTGGGGGTCTCCCCAAGTGGACCTCTTCACATCCAAGCTGAACAAGAAATGCCGTCAGTTCTGCTCCATTCACGAGCGGGACAAAAGGGCTCTGTCCAATGCCTTCCTTCTTTCGTGATCAGGAGCCCTTATGTACGCCTTCCCGCCCATACCGTTAATCCACAAGGTTCTGTTGAAAATCAAGAGGGAAAAGGCAGATGTCATTTTCATAGCACCCCCTTGCCACAGCAGCATTTGTTTACAACACTGCTGGAGCAATCTATTGCACCCCCTTCACTCTCCCACTAGAGTTACCTTGCTGACACAATCTCCTCTCCCAGGATCGGGGACAGTTGCTGCATCCAGACCTGGAATCTCTGCACCTGATCGCGTGGAGGCTCCATGGTTGAACCCAGAGGAACAAGCCTGTTCATCTCAGGTGCAGCAGGTTCTAATGAGTAGCAGGAAACCTTCCGCTAGAACATCGTACCTAGTCAAGTGGACACGGTTCACCTGCTGGGTGGCGTCCTGGGAGTCTCAGCCCAGCAGGCCTTGATCCAAATGATTTTAGACTGCCTGTTACACCTTAAGCTGCAGGGTTTAGCAAGTCATTCAAAATACAGTACTTGAAGAAGTATGGTACTTGAGGAGGGTGCTAGAAATGAGCTAAATGAATATTTCTGCACATTTTAATGGACATTGATGACTGCTCGAAGCATTTATTTAAAAGATTTTGCTTAAGAACAGTTAAATAATTTAACTAAAAATTGGTTTCTTTCAGATTGCAGCCTATACTTGCCATACATAAATGAGAAAATTATGTACTATGAATACATTGAAACTTTTTAATAACAGTCATCATAAGGATACCTAATTGTTTTGGCCATTATAACATATGGCCACTTAATATGATGGAAGACACACTTGATAGCTTTCAGTTATGCACTTCCAATGAACTTTCACTTACAGTATGTTCTTCCGTGAGTTTTATAGCAGAGATAAAAATGGGCAAATAAATGGACATGTCTCTAATTGCAGTTTAAAAGATGAATTATTTGAAATATTCTTCGCATTTGAAAAACGTCTATAGACTTTCCATTCCAACTGCCTTAGCAGGTTGATTGCAATCCAGTTTACACCAGTCTGTGAGTAGCCAGAAATGTGTGCATTAGATGGCTGCCTGTGACTCTGGGAGTTAATATGGACAAGACAGACTCTCACAGGCAGATTTTGCAGGTTGTAAGTACAGATGTCTGTGGTTAGCAGGTGGCAGTAAATACCAGTGGGACTGTATTTTTTTTTTTAAAGTAAGTTGGTTCTCATAACATATGTTTGCAGTTAAACTACATAACACTTGAACGTATAAATATCTTGACTACCACGTGCAAAACAATAAATGATTTAACAAGTGGATGAGAATGTTTATTAAAAACTGCCTTGTAATTAGTCCTTGAAATAAAACTATTGTAAAAAAGGAGAAACCTAATAACTAATAAATGACTATGTAAAGTATTTTAAACCAAAATTGTTTACATACTGCCAAGTGTATTAATAGATGTGTGAATATATATATATATATATATATATATAATAAGTTTATTTAATTATTAGCTAAAATTGTTTTAATTCATTATAACTGTTAGCTAGTTTAAAATTTAACTGTAATAATATATATCATATGTATTAGAGACAATGGAGAAATGTATTTAAATTTCACTTTTTGCACAGTTGTGTCATTCCAAATTACCTATTTAATTGTCCTTTTCCTATAAATAAGTCACCCTAAAGAGTTTTAATGTTCACTTCTTTAGAAAAGCTATGCATATTACTACCCCTATTAACTACTTTTCTGCAAGCTCTTTGTACAGTGTCATATTAACTTGAATCCTTGGTGTTGAAATATACATTGATACTCTTTTACTCTGTGTAGTGGTCCCTCAGGCTTGGAGGGAGGCCACTCTGTGTCGCTGCATCAGGCAACAAATAGTCGATTAACAGTCTATGGCTCTGGCCCTCCGGCAGGCAGAGCGGTAAACAGTCCCTGTCCCAAGCCTCTGGGCACAGGCAGGGGCAACCACAGTCAGGGGCCCTGAGGGAGGCCGCTCTCGCTCTTTGGCATGTTTATTTATGTCTCGTCTTTCTTTAGGAATTATTAAACACTTTCTAAAAGAGGCTCAGATATTGGCTCAAGGCAATAATTAATGTCTGTTATTTGTTATTTGTGAGTGTTCAGCCTTCATTGTGAATTCCTAAAATGTTTGCAAATTGTGAACGTTTCATGAATTTTAGCCCAGTTTATGCAGCCATTAATTCTTACTTGTAATGTAGTCATTTGCTGTTTTCTAGACTGGATTCCAACTTAGACACTCACAACCTTTGTCTACATCTAAACAGTTAATAAGGTAGCTGCAAGTGGATTATATTGTCCCTAACCCTCCACCACCAGGAGCTGGGCCTGGATGACGGGGGATGGATCACTCAAAATTGCCCAGTTCTGTTCATTCTCTCTGAAGCACCTGGCATTGGCTACTGTTGGAAGACAGGATACTGGGCTAGATGGACCATTGGTCTGACCCAGTATGACTGTTCTTATGTATTATTAATATTTTAAATTGAAAATCTCTGCAGCAGACATTGTTGTAAGTAGGAAATTGCCCAACCACTGTAAGCAGTTTCTTTGCCACTCTAACAACTACCCCAAAAGCTAACTCCTGAACATACCACTTCCAATTCCTGTATCTCAGAGGCAGTGAGCCAGCAAGACTTAGTGGAGCCCACGTCTCAATGGTTTCTCTTCATTACTGAAGGCAGCATTTCCTCACTCTCCACGTACTGGGAAATGGATTGCTTGCACCTCTCTCACAAGTCAAGGGTCTGACAGCTTGACTTGGTTCTATTTTTAACTGTGATCACTTTGAGAGTGGATACCTACAGACACTCCATCAGCTCAGCATTTTACTGAAAGTATAATGCCAAGCTAACCAGAGAGGAAAATTCACCCCGATGCAGATGACAGCCAGTACAAGGGTTGTGCAGACTTTCAGTCCAACTTAAGTCCTATTTTTTGTAACTTAAGTGGAGTTACAGATCTTGTGTGGACTCTCTGCACAGGATTGAATTTCATTCAGATTAAATACTATGTGTTCTATAGTCATGTATCTATATACTTCTATTACCAGGAGATGGAAATCACTTGAAATGCTGGGAACTATAAATAGTAGAAAACAATATACAGAGGAATATTAGTATTAGTGCTTATTTATTAGGTGCTGTATTCTGGGAGGTATAAGCACTCCTGCTATTAAAGCCACTGGGGTTGAAAGTTTTCATTGCTTACAGGAGGGTTCAACTCCTTGCTAGATTAAGGCATTAACTTTTTAAAGAATTAGTTAAAATCACTTCTGGTTCCTAATTCTGGATTAGTCTGGAAGCTGAGGCTCGGGTTTTAGTGTTTTTCCTGTGTTATGCTACCAAATCTCTTATACATTTTCTTTTCTATGTCCTTTTATTAATGAAGAGAGGATGGCTCAGTTTCTATCCCAATTGAAGCTGCCAGCTGCAATGTTAGCTTCTCATGGTCATGGGAAACCAGGTCCACCAGGAAAGGATGGATTACCAGGGCCACCAGGGGAACCTGGACCTCAAGGTAGGGTTTCCAATAAAATGTTCATAGGTATTGTATTTTTAAGTCTTCATATACTTGCTAATGATAGTTAAATTAGAACTACATACCTAGCTTGCTAATGATTAACTTTTAAATCATACTACTGTGTTTCCAGAGTAGATCTATATATTAACCCATAGTAAATGTGTGGTATTTACTTATTAAAAACTTCTAATCAATGCATTTTATTCTAAAAAATTATAAAGTTTAGATACTGACACACAGCTTATCTAAACCTGCTACGATCTGGTCCAAAATACATTCACATGATGAAAAACTATACCCGTGCTCAGTTGTAGCTCTTCACATGTCTGATACACCCTTCTAGCACCTGAGTTATCTCCTTAGAAACAAGGATTTGAGCTCGAAGTCTGAGTTTTTGCAGCTCTTATCCAGAGAAAACATTGATGAGAAAAGACTGAAGGCAAAGAAAATCAAAACCAAAACAGGGCTATGAAAACTGAAATACCATAGAGAGAATTTCTCTTACAGTGAAGTAATTTATTTTCACAAAACAGCTTCATAGTAATTCGATTTTCACCTATATCCAAAACTGTAAATTGCACTGAAACGAATTGGGACTTCGATTCTACTGTGCTGTCCTTCACCAGAGATGTAGTTTCACAAAATCTGAGCTCATTATAATTGGGTTCTTCTGTATTTTAGCATAGACCACACTAGCATGGGAGATTAATAGGAAAAGGATGGCAGAATAATTTATAAAATATATTACAATGATTTTGGGATAGTATATAATTTACAGTATATGTATAGGTAGTTCTTTATTATTATCTTTTGTTAGTTTGGTCTGCTCTGGAATCAGAGCAAGTCAGACTGGAATGAAGAACATGAAAGCAAATCTGAAGATGTGTGGAGTGGAGACCTAAAAGAAGAGTAAAGACTATTAACACTTATGAGAGCAAACCCTTGACTGAAGCATGAAAAATGTGAAGAGCTCAGAATAAGAAGAACAAACAAGAATAAAGGATCAAGGAGAGCAATAAAAGGGATTAGAGTTTTACACCAGTGACTTGTTCATTATCTAAATATTCAGATCACTATAAATGGTCAACTTTAATGCCGTTGTCAGATTCTTCAATGAGATTGTACATGATGGATACTCTCCGATGTGTCTGGGAAATAGTAAACCGTAATATGAATTACTTCCTGTTAATGAGTTTCAAGAGGATGGCAGCTATGCTTATAGAAAAATAAAGCTTGTTTTTTGTGCTTTATTCTGAAGTAAAAGTAGTGTCCCATTGACACAGGTTTCCCACGTACTTTACCCTTCATTTCAGTACACTGTTTCAGTATATAAAGTAACAAGACTTGAGCTAAATGAGAGGCATTCCCACCTCTGATTCAAAAGAAAGAGACATGTTGATATAAAATTACACTTTAAAGGAAAGGAAAACCAAAAGTTTGACCTACCTGCCCGTATACCAGTAATGAGAAACCAAAGAGCACATACAAGCACTAGATGCCCTTTCCTGATGTGCCTGTTCATTTCATTCTTTGGTGCAGACAATAAAATAAAATTTAAAATACTGAGTAGACTGAGACCCATTCTTGCAAATTTCAGTTTACTGTCAGCAATAAAAATTCTAGTAGACCAGGCTCGTCAGGAAAGCATGTAAAATACATGTGTCTCAGCAGGGTAGCATGTTATATGCATGTGTCCAAGTTTGCAGGGTATGTTCATGTGCATACGTGGTATACCAGAGAGATAATGTGCAGTGGATTGGTTATCTTAAACAGTAGTGCTGGCATTGTTTTTTGAGAGGAGTAAAGGTATCCGGTTGCCAGTGAATAAGTGCTTCAGTGCTCAGATTTTTTTAAAAAGCATTCGTACTTAAGGAATCACTAGAACATTGAAAACTGATTCAGAAAATTTTAATGAAGCTCAGAATTATTCCTCACAAGTCTTAACAATGTTCCTACAATGCAAGGTAAAACTGATACTAACTTCCTTGGTTGGTGCATCAGACAAAATGTATCTAAAGTGCTGCCAAATGTATCAGATACAAATAATCATGATGCTACGTTATGATGGTAGTGAAATGGTATAATATCAAAAGTTGCAGCACAGATGCTGGAATACAGGGCTAGCAGTGAAGTTGTGTAATAATGAGTTTTTATACATTTCTTTTTAACTTTTAAAAATAAATATACAGTACTAATATTGTAGCATGATGGTATAAGGCAGTGTTGCCATAAATGTAAAATGCCGGCTTAATAAGGGTCGTTGGTACCTTGTGGACTTTACTATACTATATACAGAGTCTTAAAGTAAACAAATGTCATTCAAAAATATATGCAGTTGATTTACAAGTTAGTTACAGCAGTAGCATTCATGTGAGGCTATATTCTGACAACATTATAGTAGTTGTGTTAATCAACTCCATTGATTTAAGTGAGTTTGCAGGTGTCACTGAGAGCAAGAAGGGAAGTGCAGAGCTCTTTCTGTATGAAGCAATTTGTTTTTTCATACCACATTATGCTAGAGCATAAGCAGAATAAACGTGATCCTAGCATTAATAGGGCCCCTCGCTGCAGCCACAGATTTGGCTGAACTGGCAAAGAATTAATGTAGGATATGCAGACAGGAGAATTTTGTTCTTACAGTTGTTTATGGTGCCTTGCAGCTCTCGGTGTATTTAAGAATTCTGTAATATCTAGATTATACTTACACAGTAAAATGCACTAGATATATTGGAATTGTTATTCTTTACCCTGTCATGTATGCTAAAGAGCTTCATATTTTTCTAGACACTGACATGTAACTCTCATCAGTGTCAGTGGATGGGAGAAGAGATTCAGGACTACATACAAAAAATCCTGTTGAAGCTTTTCTGAATTAAATAACTCAATGACTTTTCTCCTGTAAAATGCTCAGACATAGAATTGTGCCATCTCTGAGTACATTCTATCAGATTAGGCTAGTGGTGCTGATGACAGACTATGAAGGATGATGATATTGACAGTTAGCACTATAATGGAACTGTATATAAAATTCCAGTCAGTCAGTCAGTCAATGAGAAGAAAGCTGCACTCTCCCATTTTAATATATATATTTTCTGCACACTACTCAGTGTTTACCAAAACTATCCACATAGGATACTGGTGTACCTAAATATTCTGGGTCTTTATTGTTTTTAAAATTACAACAAAATAAAACCTCCAGAGCACAATTAAAAGGCTTTGACAAAAATGTTGACTTTGTGAGCCTTTTTAATTAAATTAAAGTCTGTTATTGGAGTTGTAACTCTGCCAACCAAAAATACACAGCATCATATCTGTGCCTGCGTTTTGTGTAATAAACCTAAAACCTTGCTTAGGTGGATAGCAGTATTCTTCTGTGGCTCATATCAGTTTGTTAAAAATTTGCTCGGATAAATTGTAGTATTATCCTCCAGAAATGTAATCATGGGACCTACTTCTGAGTTAAATATACCTCATAAAAACTATTTTATTGCAAGAGTTAAATACTGGATTGTTTCAGAAAGGTGCTCCAATACATGTTTTTCTGATTGTTTACTGGTATCATTGACATTTACTATGCCAATATGTACAAAATATTCATTTGTATATTACTCAAACACAGTTATCCATTGTTTACACTATTTTCACTCATACAATGTGCCCAGGTGGACTGCTGTATATATTATTGGTTTTGAGGTGTTTTTTATTATTGACTTGAAATTCAATAATGTTTACAGAATTTATCAATCTGCCTCAGTCCCTTTCTGACCATGTTATTATGTACACATGGTACGGTATAGAGATTGTAAACATGATTTATTTTAAATGTGATTTCTTTGTAGAAATACAAAACATAAATAGTTAATGGCAGCGCTGTTTTGTTAAAGTATAATTAGCTGGGTTTGTTCTGATAAACTGTACGTTAACTATGAATTGTAAAATTAAAGCGCATAGAAGTATAATAAATAGGAAATGTAATCAGCTTCCTGATTACATGGTTGGCCTTCACAAGCAGTAGCAGCTACAATTAATGGCACAACATTTTCATCGCCAACTAACTTACATACTCAAAAAAAGATAATTAATCATGGCAATTTAAAAACAAATTCAAAATCCATTAGTGAATATAAACTCCTTCACCTTTCCTATTGGAGGTTCCAAGTTGAGTGTGGATCTCTTAGACAGTTCTGTTTAATAGGGCCCAGCTACTAGAATGCACGGATGATGTAAAAAGTGGGGTGTTTTTTCTTCTCTGAATTATTTAATTGCTTGTTTTCTGTTTAGATACCTGCCTGTTTTTACATGATTGTCCTGTCGTGCATGTCACATTGCATCCATGTTCTACTGGTCTGGACTTTATGCGTTCCAATTATCATTTCAGTGT
This sequence comes from Emydura macquarii macquarii, assembly GCF_026122565.2. Taxonomy (NCBI): domain Eukaryota; kingdom Metazoa; phylum Chordata; order Testudines; family Chelidae; genus Emydura; species Emydura macquarii. The sequence continues at coordinate 49,058 of NW_027131061.1, forward strand.
TAACTTGAGGGGGAATGTTGGCATGTTGAGTGAGGAGAATAAATTACCAATTGCTGTTTTGCTCAAAGACCAAGGATGATTGCAGTTGATAATAGGCTTTCTGTTGAAATTTAAGATAATCTTGTGTTTAATAGAAAAATTATATGAATCTGTGTACCCTTCTATTGTATAGTTTCATTTTGTATAGGTTCATTGTGCCCATAATAGTTATATGTCCTCCCATTTTCTGCTTGAATTGTCACATGAAGTGGTGTTGCTATGTAATACTGCTAAAAGGCTACTTCAGCCATCCATCTGCCAGTCCCATTGTTGTTCAGATAACAATTGACTCAGTGTTGATTGGTTACTCCACAACTCTTCTCTTCTAATTTCCTTTCATCAGTGGACAGATGCTCCGAAAAGGGAACTTCCTACTCAGCATATTAAAACACTGGACATATATTGGTACCTAACCACAGCAGATTTAGTCTTGTCTATTGTAATTCTAAATTTAACCAGGGAGGGAGCATTAATCCTCAGTGTATGTCACCTCTCCTCCCATGCACACAAACACTTTTACTCCTTTGTTGAGGGGGAGGAGTGGGTCTTTCAATAATCCTTATAAAAGTCAGGTTTTATGATACGTGTCAAATTCGTTATTTCTCTTAAACAATATTTATTTTCATCAGTCATTTTGCTTTAATGTAAAAGTCACAGGCCTATTTTTGACTATGAAGGAAATTGTAAGGAATATTTTTATTACAGTGACCATGGTACTACTATTCTAAGGGCATCCAGAGTTTTCCCAGCTGATGGAACTATCTTGACAACTTGACGAGTAACAAGAGGGCAGAACCTAATTTGTGTGCAGCTGAGAGCTGCATTTGTTTGCATACAATTGAACAAATGTAGCCACTCATCTTCAGTGCAGAGTAGTGGCCTGTGAAGAGTGCAAATCCAAATGTGCTATGCACGGTTATTGAGCATGTGAGCTGTAATCAGTCACATAGGTCACACTAGTTCATTGCATTCTGGAACCTATAATCTTCACAAACTCCATCATCACTGTATTAAAACAGAAGGCAGCTATGGATGTACGCTATAACTAAAGGCTTCCCCACCCTCCCCATTTACATAATGGGATAGGTGTGCATAGCACTTTACAAACCCACAGGAGGATGAAGGCCCCACCTAAGAAGCTTATTATCTAAAATACAAACATAATACAAATGATAAAAGTTTAGATGCAGTAGCATTGGGGAGATGTTGAGCTATCAGTGGTCAGAAAGTTTGTCTACTTTGGTATATTAGCTACCCTCTGGCGTTCTAGTCTGTTTAATACAATGAGCACATTATAGTGAATGAAGTCAGTTAAATGGACTGTCAAGTTCCATATTCTTTCTTTAGATACATTGCAGTTTTTTCACTTTTTCAACCACACCTAATTTTTTGTTTGGTTCTATATATCATTTCAACCTGTGGTTAATATTGAAGCAAGATACACATTCAGTGTTTTGATCTTGAGTCTTTACCAGAGTAGCAGAAAATCTTTGGAAAAGGGTGAAACCAAATTGATCCATCGCTACTTTTTTGTCTCAGGATCCATCAGTTACTGGTAGAAATTTTCCTATTTGTGATAGAAGGAAGGTAAATAGTACCAAGGGTTGGATTACCAATCTCAGAAAAAATGGACATCAGTTTTCACATGTGTTTGTTTTAGTCGTTTTATGTCAGTAAGATGGATAGAAAAACTATATTTATAATTACAGGGCACTCTTATTCTTTTTATCTTTTTATACTTTCTAGGTTACAGAGGACAGAAGGGGGAAAGAGGTGAGCCTGGAATTGGACTCCCAGGTAATCCTGGTCCACCTGGCCCTTCAGGTAAATGTCTCTAGCTTTATCGTTGTTAAATAAATACACATTCCTTGGACCTGATTCTGATTTCACACCAGTTTTATACCAAAGTAACTTCATTGATTTTCATATGGTAACTCCTGATTTTCTTTGGCTTGAGGTCAAAATCAGACTCCATGCCTCTTGCTGTTTAGTTGAGACAAAGGAACAGACTTTTGATGATACAAAGAGGCTCACCGTGTGCACAGTGGTGATGTCTATGCTAATTGCTATTTTTATTTTATCAGCCACTGGTATGCGAGGCCTGCCAGGCACTCCAGGATCACCAGGTCCACTGGGGCCTCCAGGGCCGAGCGGAAGGTGCAACCCAGAAGATTGTTACTATCATGTATCTCAGGCTCGACAGCGTGCCAGTGGGAAATAAACACCCCTCCAGAGACACTTTGGTTCATGTTTATACCTTATTTCCCTTTATGAATCCATTTAACCTTCATAATACTTAGCACATTTTGTCCATATATATACTGTACAATATATAGACACTTTATAGAGCACTTAGATTGAGCCTTTTACTAAATTAATTGCAGTGTCAGAGTTTTGAAATGATTTCGTGAGTTCATTCCATGTGTTATATTTTTACTGTTTCTCTGGTTTAGAGGAGACAATAGAAGTTCTTAGAAGCTTTTCTCTTCAAACAAAATTTATTTTCTTAAACTTGATGATCTTAAGATGGTACAGAATTTGCAGTCTTGTTAATACTGGTTTTATTCACCTTGTTATGGAGTGAATTACAGTTCTAGAGTTTTTAAATTCACATGTTCACGCTGAAATTTATTTTCTTACGTAGAGTGCTGGGGAACTCTGTTCATACTAAATGTTACCAATCACTTCAGAAAGTCATGGCATGGGTTTCCACACCCAGCTGAACTATGCTTACAAAGCATATCCAGGGTATTCAAGCTTGCTTGAATCGCTTCTTTGGAGCCAAAGGTGGGGGATGAAGATTTTGTTATGATATCCTCTCTACCCTTTTGCACCTTATTGCCGGATTCATACTGTTTGGAAATTGATCATATCTGGCTAGTGAAGGCATTTCCTATCAGTGAATGATAATCCAATTGAAAACTGACTCATTCACTTAACTTCAGGTGCATAAATCCAAGATGGGCAGTTGTTGGGGTATGGCTTTATTTTTAGCTGGGAACTAGATTAGTGATGGCACGTACTTCAATGGATTAGTTATAATCATATAACATGTGGTCTCCATCTAATCTGGTAGGCAAGCATTATGCCTGCTTGCAGTGTAAAGACCTTTTACTTTAGACTAGACAATGATAGGGTCAATCGGGCAATGTTTAAAACTCAGCAAATGCTACACTGAAAACATGTATTTCCTTGATGACCGCGTCACATTAATAGTATGTGCCAAAAAAGGATACGTGAACAGTGACAGATTAGAATGCAAAAAGACGAGTTGGATGACACAAGATCACTTGGAAACATGTGAAATTCACTTTGGAAAGCCAAAATACATGAAGCAAAACTGTATACCGTTTACAAACACTTTGTGTGAATCATACCATGGCAGACAATATCACTAGAAAACAAAATACAATGAAATGAAACGAATCCTACAGACATTTAAGAAATGTTCTGTCATGCAGGGCTGATGAAACAAGGCTTCCCCCCTTTCCGCAAGATACCCTCTGGATTATATAAAACAGATGAAGCTAGGTAATCTGAATATTAGCCTTATTCATTCCCTGGATAGATGTAGGATTACATGACAAGTTTTATAGTTTCATAGAGTTTAAGACCAGAAGGACCATCAGATCATCTAGTCTGAATTGAAATTATCATGTGCTAGAAACTGAAAATGCTGTTAGTAGAGCACAGATAGCTTTAATAAAGAAAAACAGAGTAAATCAGTGAAGATGGTGGAAAACAAAGCTCTGTCCTGTCAGTGATTTGTTAGTGGTTCTTAGCTAAGTGGTTGTGAACAGTATGCGCTAGGGAAGACAAGACTTCTTGATCCACAGCTATCAGGGGATTGTTGCCAAATCTTGGACTTTCAGACTCCAAAAGAGACATCTAGAAGAATTTTTCTTTTTACTTTTGAATGCAAATTGGGCATTAGGGAAGCTGAAGTGTGGATGCCTTCAGAGAACCTACAGTGAAAATGAAATTTGATCTGAATAGAGTTCCTAGCAAGTATATCTAGATTGAGACAGATTTTGAAATAGGTTGCTTTGTTCAGATGCAGCCATGGCTGTATGGTCCAAATTCTCTTCTGGCGTAATTTCATTGAAGTGAATTTACACCAGCAGAGAAAATTGGCCATATATATTTTCAGTTTAGTTACATGAACTGCTGGTCAGGTATATTGCATGAGTATATTTTTAAGTTCATTTATTTGTACTTCTCTAGTGATTCCAAATCTTATTTAAAATATTCAAAATATTTTTTTAACTTTATTAATTAAATTTAAATTTTATTTCCTGTGATAATACAAAAAAGGGTGCTGTCTTTTAAGAAAATCACATGGTTAGTATCTTTCTGAGTTTGTTCCCTTCCTGGAATGCTATACCAAACAGTACATATAGGTATATTACTTGGTGTTATGTGTATATTTTGGGCATTTAGCTGGCTGAACTAGAACTCTGAAAGCTTGTAACTTACCTAGGCTGATTTTATAAATGTTAATTTACTTGAATTTGTCATACAGCAGAACATTTTATATATTTTAAAAAGATTATTTTTTCGTATACATTTCCTACAGGTGCTTTATTCCTCATTTTTGACTCATTATTAGAGTTTCAAAAATCTGTATTTGAACATTTTGAAGTTCTCCACAGATAACTGTGTTGGTAATGATTAATTTATTTCACACTTTCTTGGCTTAATGATTTTTCATTTTGTTATACACCCAATTTAATTTTCTCATGTGAGAAATAGGGGATTTTGTAATATCAGGTATCGGTATACCATTCTAAAGATGCTGAGCCACATTCTGTGTTTGGATATAATGGCATCATTCTGGATTAACTCTACGTTTATACTGAGTTTTACACTATAAGAACTGAAAGCAGAATATGGTCTGGAACATGCTTCTCATTTTGCAGGTTTTATCTTTAGAATTTTTTTTTCTTTGCAATTTCAGATTGTTTCCTTGATTATTACCTGTTTTGAGGATATTGGTTTTTTTCTTCAATTTTATTCATATGTTTATTAACAAATGTGTGCTATAGTAAATGTTGCCTAATGCACTCAGAAAGATAATGTCTTGTATAGATATTTTTCTGAATTAGGATTTTTTTTAGCTAGAACAAAATTTATAATTGAATATGATGAGCTATAATGTTTAAAAGGCCCTTTAAATGGTTCTAGATTAGTTTCAAGATATCTGGAATATACCAGGACCAGTTTCCTGTATTTCTGATCACTTAAAATCCTACTGTCCCAAATTTACAAAGATAACTTTGGAATTTTCTTGAAGTGGATGGTATATTTGGAACTATTTAGATTTGCATGAGGAGAGTAATAAAGATGCTGTGGGTTTAATATCAAAGCCTTTCAGAGCTATTCAGAGCTTGTGCTATATACCTCTTTTTGTCCACATGGTGGTACTCAGGAGACTTTTGTTAGTACAACGGATTGAACAGAGACTGAACTCTAAAAATGGAAAGCAGGAAACAGTGCAATGTAGACACATTAAATCTTGTGCCATCTTTCCACTTTTATCTTTGCGCCTAATATATTTTTTCTAAAATTTATAGTTTGTTTTTAGACAGCAGTATTTGCAAAAATACTGCCTTTCTTGGATGGAAATTTCCAGGTTATGTGACATAGACTTTGTTTATGTTTTGTATATGCATACAATGTGGGAGACTATATAGTAACAAAAGTTGTCAGTTCTAGACATCAATTTATGCACACCATAAGGGTATGCATCTTTAAGGGAGTAGTATCTCTATTGGAGTACTAAGTAAATATTAGAGTAGGATGCTTATTAAAATCAAGTCGCATTGCAATCTACTTATGATCTTTTACATTAATGTTTTTAATACATGGATATTTTGTATAAATAAACTGTACTTGGTCTCAGTGGTAGAATAAGCACATATGTTTCTGTAGCATAGTGTTAGGATTGGTTTCCCTTGTCAATCCTCCCTTTGTGTTTTCTGATCATATGTGCTATTAACAAATATACACGTTTACCTGATAGGTAAGGCTAAGTGTGACATAATTTCTTCACTCATTGATAATCATTTCATGAAATATTTTACTGCTTCTCATTGTCACAATAGTTAGCTATTACTTTTCATGTCAGCCTGTGCCCAGCTGTATGGAATACAGCATCTTTCTTTTCTTTGTCCTTTTTATATTATTTTGTGTGTTGTCTAGTTTTACATAACAGTTGTATGAAGACACATGATCTAGATGGTTTATATATACACACATCTGTTTTTCAAATATTCTACAGTGCCAGGTAGGATCTTTTTATCTATTTATTAAAATGATTGCTATGATATAAAATTGTTTTTATTCAAATTTTAGAAGTGTCTCAGAAATCAAGATTAAATAGACATTAATTTTTACTTTATATTCTATGTATGTCAAGTACCATAAATTTTCTTCTGAAATGTGGCATGCAAGCCAAAACTAAAATACATCCAGAAGTACATGATTTTTAAATCCAGCTCCATTCACAATATTTGGTATGGCTCATGAAGACCTACAAGTTTAATTATGACTTTGCCAAAAAAATTAGTGATTCAAATGGAAAATCCAAGTTTTACAATATCTTGAGAGAATATGTATAGCAAGCATATGGTTTGCTAACAAAAATGGTACATATTAATAGACCAAAACAAGCTCGTAGGTATAAAGAATGTAATCTACAAAGATTCTGAGACTGCTGTTTTACAAAAAGTGATGCATTTAATTACTTACTGAATTTTTCACTGTAAATATATTTTGTCTCCGTTCATAGTTTGAAGAATTTGATGACGCACTGTATTTTATTGTTGTATTTCATTTTCAAATAACTTGTAGCTGTCATTGAATTCATCACGGTACACGCATATTGATAAACGTTATACCTCTAGGCTCCCTTAATGTTTTTTCACAACATTTAAAGTTCAATTCAGTGCATACATGCTAAGTGAATTAGAAGTTGTGATCCTTCACTGCCTGGTTCCTTGCATAGTCATCTGCCGCTGTGTCAGATGCTAACAGATGAGCATGGTAATGGTTTACACCTATTTTGCAAAAGTGACAATGACAACACAAGGTTCAAAGCCAGGTATCATGGCCTTTCTCTTCCATGTCTTTTAAAACACAAAAGGGAGGGTTAAGGCTAGGTCTACACTAAAAAGTTAAGTCAGTCAGCTACATCACTAAAGAGTGTGAACAATCCACACCCCTGAGTGACGTAGTTAAAATGATCAAATCCAGGTGTAGAGTACTAGGTCAATGGAAGAATCATTGACCTAGCTACCGCCTCTCGGGGAGATGGATTAACTTCAGCAGTGGGAGAACTTCTCCCATCCCTGTAGTGAGTTTCTTACACCAGTGGTTCTCAATCTATTTACCATTGTGAACAGCATCCAATACTACCTGTGGGGCCCTGTGGATGTTACATGGGATGCAGCTGTGTGCTGATTGGGCCGCAAGCGGCCCGCAAACCACTGACTGAGAACCACTGGTCTAGACTGAAGCACTACAGCGGCGCAGCTGCTTCAGTGTAGTTGTGCTGTTGTAGCAGTTTAAGTGTAAACATAGCCTCAGCCACAAATGAGTAAATAAAGGTTTTACTATTCACAGTGGCCAGCATTTTCAATAGTATGTGCCTCGGACTGATACCTAGGCTAAAATCCTGGTTCCAGTGAATTCAATAGGAGTTTGACTTAGTGGAGCCAGGATTTCACCCCTAATCTGTGTATGGACACCTCAATGTGTACTGATTTTTCAGGGGTTCCATTGACTTTAGTGGGAGCTATAGGTAGATACTCAGCCCATCTGAAAATCATATCATCTAGTTAGTTGCCTAAATGTGGGTTAATTTAGGTGCTTATTTTAGATACTTGAATTTGCAAATTTTACATAAATGTCCAACTCTCCTATGAGGAAAATTGCACATGCAGCTAGATGGAGTTTGAAAGGGCACGAGGCAGCATTTTGACCATTAATGATGATTTTCTCTCAAGATAAAGTTAGCCGCCTCAACAAGCTCACTGCACTTATTGTCTAAGGTTTTCAGTCTTTATCATTTCACAGAAATTCAGATATGGAATGGGTTTCTTCTTACTATAACTATATTAAAAGTAAAGAACTGAAAAATAAAATTTGTTTTTTTAATTGCAGGATTAGACAAAATTAGAATGGGAGTGAAAAGGGCCTTGCAGAGGAAGGCGCTAAACTGATGTAAATCTTGTCTCTCTTCCTTCTTTGTTGCCTATGGCACTTTAACAGAGAAGATAGTGACCTCATTTTAAGCAATAACTTAGAGATAGGAAGCAAAGAACCCCTGGCCAGTTGTTAATGCCAAAAGCAGTGGCATCCATCATTTCCTGGACATACTCAGTCATCAGGTCAAGCATACATGTTTCACCCAATTACTCCAGCAATTAAAAATATATTTGTATGAACGTGATATTTGCTTGTACCATGTAGCCTAACTACTAGCTGCTATTAGGAAAATTCCATAATGTTGTCTCTGAAACCAAGGCACATGGTCCCTTGGTCCAAAAGGACTTAAACTGCTACTTTAGGTGCCTAAATCCCAGAATCAGGGCCCCTCCTTCTTTTCCCCTCACCCCACCCATTTTTTGCAAAAATGTCATAGGCACCCAACCCCAAAAGAGGGTTTGCATCTGAGAATCCCAAGCAGAGGAAGGTGCCTCCCTCCAGCCCAGACTTAGGGGCTGAATTCTCTCAGAGGGGTGGGGCTTAGGATACATCCGTTTTCTTTGCATCTCCTATTAGGTAGCTTAGATGAGCAGCCATGCAGCACATTGGCTTTTCTGAATGCCATTCTGAGGCACCTATCTCTCCCCATTCATTGTACAGGGAGGATTTATGAATCCCAGTGTTTTTCTAGGAATGGTGACGCTGAGTATTACCATGCCTACTTTTTTTTGCAAATCTACCCCATGGTCACTTGCTGTGTTTCTTTCTGACAAAATAGCCTTGTTCCATCTATTGTGTCTTTCCTCAGAGGGAGAGGGAGAGTGATGGCAGAAAGCCAAGTTCCACTCCTTTACACCCATGCAACCTTGGATACAAGAAATGAAATATTTGCACCATTCAAAATCTGCTCTACAGAAACCCAGCTGTCAAGACCAACTATAAACCACTACTAAAATAAAGGGCCTGTAATCAAATGTTAGAATCATAGAATCACAGAACCATAGGGATAGAAGGGACCTACCCCCCTGCTAAGATGCAGAATTTGTTGGGTCTAAACCATCCAGTACAAATAGCTATCCAGCCTCCTTTTGAGAATCTCTAGTGAAGGAGCTTCCACAACCTTCATAGGCACTCTGTTCCATTGTCTTACTGTTCCTACAGCTAGAAAATTTTTCCTGAGATTTCGTCTAAATCTGCTATGCTGTAGTTTGAACCCATTGCCTCTTGTCCTGCCCTCTGTGGCAAGAGGGAACAACATTTCTCCATCTTTTTATGGCATCCTTTCAAGTATTTGAAGACCACTATCATGTCCCCCTTTAATCTCCTCTTTTCCAAACTAAACATACTGAGTTCCTTCCACCTTTGTTCGTATGGCTTGCATTCCATCCCTTTGATCATCTTTGTCACTTGCTTCTGGAATCTTTCCCATTTCTCCACATCCTTTCTATACATTGATGACCAAAATTGGACACAATACTCCAGCTGAGGCCTAACCAGTGCCGAGTAGAGCGATACTATCACTTCCCATGACTTGCATGCTATGTCACTATTAATGCAACCTAAAATTGCATTTGCAACAGCATCACATTGCTGACTCATGTTGAGTTTGTGATCCACCACAACTCCCAGATTCTTCTCAGCAATGTTGCTGCCAAGCCAGTTATATACCCCATTCTGTGTTTGTGCATTTGGTTTTTCTGCCCTAAGTGTAGCATTTTACTTTAGTCTTTACTGAATTTCATTTTATTGTCGATAGCCCAGTTCTCCAGTTTATTAAGATCCCTCTGAATTTTAGCTCGATCCGCTAAAGTAAGTGTTGGCAACCCCCCCGCCCAGTTTTGTGTCATCTGCAAATTTGATCAGTCTGCTCTCTATTCCTATATCCAGGTCATTAATAAAGATGTTAAACAAACTAGACCCAGAACAGATCTCTGTGGAACCCCATTTGAGACCTCCCTCCAATCCAACATCATTCCATTAATAATTACTCTTTGTTTGCGGTTGTTTAACCAATTACGTATGGTAGGAATGGTAGTTCCGTCAAGCCCATATTCCTCCAGCTTACTTATCAGAATGTCATGTGGGACTATGTCAAAAGCCTTGCCGAACTCCAGGTATATTATGGCAACGTTAAATGGCAATGAAAACAATGCACGTCAATCATTCAAACTGAATGGCCTGTAGGTAAGTATTTGAAATGGGAATGACTGGGAGCACCTGTGCCCATCATCATGTGCCTCATGCCCTGAGACTGGAGAACCACCTATGCATTTTGGGTGCCATTGCACATGCAGCAGCTCTTTGACTGATAGCCTAATAAGTGATTCACCAAACTAGACATGTTACCTTAATCAGATCTGATCATGTTGAGTTGATGAGTCATAAGCAAGTATTACATTTGTATTTAACATAAAGCAACATTTTGCTACTGTTTCACATGTTGATAAGGCCTCAGCTGGACTATTGTGTCCAGTTCTGGGCGCCACATTTCAGGAAAGAAGAGAGCAACGACAATGATTAAATGTCTAGAAAACATGACCTATGAGGAAAGATTGAAAAAATTGGGTTTGTGTACTCTGGAGAAGAGACAATTGAGGGGGGACATAACAGTTTTCAAGTACATAAAAGGTGGTCACAAGGAGGAAGGTGAAAAATTGTTCTCGTTAATCTCTGAGCACAGGACAAGAAGCAATGGGCTTAAATTACAGCAAGGATGGTTTAGGTTGGACATTAGGAGAAACTTCCTAAGTGTCAGGGTAGTGAAGTACTGGATCAAATTGCGTAGGGAAGTTGTGGAATCTCCGTCACTGGAGGTTTTTAAGAACAGGTTAGACCAGTGGTTCCCAACCTTTTTGGCTCGAGGGCCACAAATATCGTTTTTACAACCCTGGAGGGTCACCAGTCTATCAGCTCATAAAAAATGTATTGACGTACACACCATTAAGGACTATATATCACTATATATTTAAAAGAAACATTTTGATGCTACTGTGCTCATTTTTACATTCACTATTTTACACCTACAAGTTACTCACAGTATGTCACACGCTCACAGCCAAAGCACTAGTGTAGATGAGTGACTGTCACTACACACTGAAGCACATGGCCTGACAGCTAAGTCACGGGAGGTGGCCTGCTAAGTGCAGGCCAAACTGTAAGGCACTGATTTTTAGAGTCCTGCCCCTCGTCAAGCATGGTAGGTTCTGGCTGCTCCACCAGCCGTGTAACCCCCCCACTGCAGCCAGTTCACCACAGAGGCTGCCTCCTTGCTGATCTCCTGTCCCCCTGGCTGCAGCAGAAAAAGTGCATGTGTCCTGTAGCCCCGTGCATTCCACCTGGGTACCTAGGCAGTGGCTCCCTTCTGCAGCCAGGAGGATGGGAAATCAGTGCTCCCCTCCCTCTGGTTCCAGCAGGGACCCCAGCACCTATGGACCCAGGAGGAGCAATTTGCCGTGCTCCCTGCAACAGCGAGAGGGAGGGGTGCTTTGATTTCTCATCCCTTTGGCTGTAGCAAGGAGCCTGCACCGGTCTTGTAGCCCTGCAGCAACATGCTCCACCTGAGTCCTTAGATGGCGGCTCCCTTCTGCAGCCAGCGGGAGGGGAGTGGTGGGCCATTTTGAAAGACCCCCCGGGCCACTTTTGGTCTCCGGGCCACAGGTTGGGAACCACTGGGTTAGACAGACACCTGTCAGGAAAAATCTCCTTTGTGTGCAGGGAACTGGACTAGATGACTTACTGAGGTCCCTTCTAGTCCTACATATCTGTGATTGTATGATGCTGTGTACGCTTACCAGGAGTACAGTAGAGCTAATTGTGCTATTTATTGTGATGCAATTAGATTACAGGTATGAATGTAGGCTTAAACATATTCCTGATAAGTGATTCCCATTAGTCTTAACTCTCACTATTCTGCCAGATTTGGACTGAAAATCAAAAGTAGGTGATGCCAGCACTTCTTTAGATCTTTTCCTGTTAAGAATCCATGAACTCCCATTGGTTTGGGGTGGTTATAGATTCTAGTTAGCAGTGACTCATATCACTACTTCTTTTCTTTGTTTCCTCTTTCTTCCTTGATATTTCCACTTGATTCATATCATTTTGATTTTATTGTCTATTTTTTGTTTTAGATGCGTCTTTCTTTGAAATTATTTATAAATCCCTTTGATTAATTTGCCAGATCTTTGACAGACTATTACTGCTAAAATCAATTACATACATGCCTCCTTAAAAACGTTTGGTGTATTTACCCATCTTATTAAATGAATGCAACGTTTTTGTTCCTGACTAAGAAAGTATACACATAGATTACATATGGTTGTCATCCATATATGTTATGACCAGTGAGACCTCGATCTGTGTTTCATTTACTTGACTATTCATAGGACTGAGGATTTACTGGTCAGTTTTATTATGCTTTTTGAACTAGAAATTATTTTCCAGGTCAGCTCCAAAATAGAAATTTGGCTGCAAAATCATAAACTAGCCACTTAACTAAAGTTTGCATTGAATTGAACCCAGAATGTCAAATGTGTTAATTGTAATAGTTCCATTTTATTTATTTTTTTAATATATATGTGGTTAAGTTTTCTATCTTGCACTGTTCAGTTCTATTGTGGAATTTTTAGCATTTTAAAACTGTAATAATTATTTAAAAGCAGTTGGATGGTTTTGTCTTTAAAATGTTTCTTTTTCTTTTATTCGTTCTTAATGTTTCTATATTACATTTGGAGAAACAGTTTTCAGTCTATCAGGTTTTTCTTTCCTCATAATAGTTTTACATATTTTATTACATTGATATAGTCCAAATAAAAGAGTGTTGGTGAAACTATAACTTTGTATTCATGTTCTGTTGAATTCACTATGGTCCCTGTTCTTTGAGAAGCCAAGCAATAACAGAAAATTGAAAGTACTCAGCACCCCGCACAGGATTGTACCTTATTTTTAAATTTTTGAATTTTTCAATAAAAGTTGACCTATCTTCGGAAAACACAAGCCAACTGCTGCTTACTAAATAACCCTGCTTTTTGGGTAAACAAAACTAATCACCTTACATTAAAGTGCTGAATTGTATTTCCAAAGACTCAAACTCCCTGGAGCTGATCCTGCACTGTTGACATAGGGGTATTAGAGGAGAGGACTTTAGCTGAGAGGCAGAGTGGTAAAGTGGACAGAGCACTTGGCTGTGATGCAGGAAACTTGGCTTCTATCCTCAGCTCTGTCACTGACCTGCTGTGTGACCTTGGGCAATTCACTTTGTCTAGCTTGTCCATTTAGACTGTAAGCATTTGGAGCAGGGACTCTTTTTGACTGTCAGTGTGTATACAGTGCTTCACCCATGACCTTGGTTGGGTCCTCTAGGTCATACCATAATACTAATAATAAATAATAATTACAGAGGCACCTTAATTATAGTGGAGTGGTTGGTTTTTTTTAAAGCTTGGTTATATATGATGAATACGATGTATTCATCCAAAATTGCAACATTTTACTGAGTACTGAATGAATTTTCTGAACCGTGTACAATTAAATCTGTTAGAATAATTTTCTTAAACGGGTCCTTTAAGAAACTCAGCATTCAATGTCAGACCTTTTTGCTCCGAAAACTAAAACAAATTAGGATTAATTGACTTTTTTCCCAATATTCTTCATTACTGGACGTTTCTCCTTCAGCAGAGGCTGAATGATTCTCTGGCAGAGAATCTCAAAGCATCTGCTCTCTCTCTCTCCTATTGTTCTCAGTGGGACTAAGGCCACTGGCTGCCCTTATCAAAGATGGGTGCTGCAGGAGACTGGATGGGGATGCAAGAGGCAGGTGCAGTTTGGGGAATAGTATGAAGAGAATATGGAAGACAAGAGGGAGGGGGAAAACGGGAGTGTACATTGGCTACTTGATAGTATTATGGTAATTTCACAGTTAACTCCTCCTTTAAGGTCTTAACATCTTTTAAAAGGTAAGATATTGCATCATGTATTTCAAAATCTGCGAGAGGAAGGACAGCTGAACCTTCCATTGTTTTGTTTTGTTTTTTACATCCTTACAGATTCCCATTCCTGGCCCCATGTAACTGTTGGAATTTATAGGAATAGGTGAGCCACCACAGATATGTTCATAAGTACCACCACACACACAGAGAATACAGGCTGTGGACCTACTTGGAGACATGAACCAATTTTGTGTACTTTTTTCTCTTGTCCTCATTTTCTTCCTATAGGTACATCCTGTAACTGCCATATCACCATTGTAACATCATGATCTAGTGCAACAGCCACGAAAACAACAGAGTCCTGTAGCACCTTAAAGACTAACAAATTTCAGCGGGCATAAGCTTTCATGGGCTGCAACCCACTTCATCAGATGAGGTGCTACAGGACTCCCGTTATTTTTGCTGTATACAGACTAACACGGCTACCACCCTGGAATAAAACTAGAGAGTTCCTCTCCTGTTCGGATCTGCTTCAACCACTGCAGAGGGTAATATTTTCATAGTTAGTCAATACGTTTCAAGTTAAGCACATGCTTCAGAGCTCTACTGGATTTGGCATCACATCCTCTTGGTATGTGCCTGAATCAAGACGTAACTGACTTTCCTGGAGGAGGAAAGGAGTTCTGGTTATCATACTTCTGGTAGATGTTAATTTCATTACTGCCCCTTAGAGGAATTACTCAGAAATATGTTGAGATTTAAAGTACAGTCTCATGAAGTGAAAGTGTTTCAAGTACATGTTATTTCAGGATTTCTCTACTCTTTCTCTTCACCCCCTGCCCCACACCACACACACTGATCTCGAATGTATTTTCTGGGCAAAACTTATAGCTTAGTTGACAGATTTTCCTTCCTCCCACCCTCCCCTCATTTTTATTTCCTGTCATAAAAATATGAAGAATTTTGAGCAGAAGCAAAAAAGTGAATGACTGGAAGACATTAAGATTTGTGGTAACTGTACCCA
The DNA here is from genome assembly GCF_026122565.2 of Emydura macquarii macquarii. Classification (NCBI taxonomy): domain Eukaryota; kingdom Metazoa; phylum Chordata; order Testudines; family Chelidae; genus Emydura; species Emydura macquarii. The sequence continues at coordinate 64,253 of NW_027131061.1, forward strand.
AGTTTAAATTTTAAAATTATTTGGAAACCAATGGCAACGGGAAAATAAATATTAAATCAGGACAGTTTTATTTCTATCTCGAGAAAGAACGCTTTAGAGAAGTTATATACTCCAAAACACACAAATTTTAATTTACACAGTAGAGAGAAACAAAAATATCCACATTGCATATTTTTCTCTAGCAATGAAGTTGTGATAGAAAAGGGAAACAGGGATGTCTCAATGGGATAGACTCTAACTGAACTATTTCTTTTAACTGTAGCATATAAGACCATTCATACAAAAACATGCAAGGGGTTAAGAAATATCATTTATTTCTTCCTTTTGTACAACCAGAGATGTCACTTTAGACCTTTAAAATAAATAATTTCAGCTATAAAACTCATTTATTTCTGGATATTAAAATTCCCTTCACAGTGGCTTCTTGCCTTCTTAGTTTGATTTCACATAGAGGGACCTGAGATGAAGCAGACTTCATACAAAATAGTGACTCAACACAGATTGGAGAGGAAAAGGAAAACCAGCACTGTATAGAGATTATTCCACATGACATACTCATGATAACCCAGTGATCACACATTTACAGAGATTTACTGTATACAAAGTATTCAGTGTGGCATGTTTTTACAGGAAAGGTCTGGCAGCCAAGTTTGTACAATTGAAATCACAGAGATTGGAGACACACTTAGTATACATTGCACAACACATACATGTGGTGAAATGAATGTAGGTGAGGTGATCTGATCAGTTCAATTCAGCTCCATGGAATTTATTTTACAAATGTATCCCCAAAAAAAAAAAAAAAGTAACAGCTACAACTGAGGTAAACCAACCATTCCATCTTTTGTATTTAGTTGATGCCCTAAGACACAGTACATCACTGTACATCACATGGGAGGGAAAAGAAGAGGGGGAAGATGTGACTCGGAGACGTCTTTTATATTAAAAATAAATTGTTTAAGACCACTACCTTGTATCTCCGAGAGGAAAAGAAAGCCAAAGAGCCTTGCCTGCGTAGTTTTGTAAGCACCATCATTCTAAATTCGATTGCCTTTTTTGTAAGAATGTACAAACAGTGTGTTAAAGTTTGTCCTTTTGAAGCCTTGCATGATAGGTTTCTCCTCCTTGTTTGGTATGTTTGTCCTCCTTTTTTTTATTGTCAGCTGTATGTGCAGAGAGTAAACTGATACTAATATTTCACAGCACTTGCATTGCACCTTCATGGCCCTTTCACGTTCTTACCAGCTCTCTGTCCAGCTTGCACTGTGCAAGATGATGGTTCACAATACCCCGGAGGACCAGCAGGACCTGGAGGACCAGGAACTCCAGGCTGACCAGCCACTCCTGGTGGGCCTCGTTCACCATCACGTCCTTCCCTTCCATAGCTTGATTTGCCTGGTTCACCTGGAAGAGTGGACATATATGTAAACAGCAGCACTACATGGCAGGTACAAAATATACATAAACATAGGGATTGTTGTTTTATTTAAAGTTTGGTTCTATTCTTAAAAGTAACTGAGAAAATGTAGGGATCCATGTTTACTGTCTGTGAGTTCCATATAAAATGTGCTTTATTTACAAGTTAAAAGATGTTTCTCTATCAGCCATCCCTGCAATCTCAACCTGGGTTTGGCTGGGTTCTCACATATTACCAGCAATAACGTTTCTGTAGGACAAATTCTCCCCACAGTTACCTATGTGCAGCTCCACTGCCATCAACAGGGTTGCACAATGTAAATGATTGGAACCTAGTGCACAAGAAGAATAGAATCCAAGCTGTTAGCTCTCTAAATCTAACAGGAATAAAAAGTACTAACATTTTATTTTTGTCCTAAAGTCAAATGTGACTCTCAATACACACAGGAGCAGATCTGTTGCACAGTAAGGTATATTTTTAAGTATTTCTCCATAAATTGTCAATGAATTGATGAAATAATAAGCAATTTCTGTAAGTTTCTTCCAGTGGTACACTTCTATTATATAAATTGAGGGTTTCAGACGTCCCAAACATCTATGTTTGCTAATAAGTGGAACTATTGTCCTTGCTGCACAGAAAAGGACATTCAGTAGCTTATTTCCAAACATATACACAGAAGTGTGCTGGAGAGAGAACTTGTTATACTGAAAAAGAATGTACATCTTCATTTAACCACTAGAGGGAAGTTGTGTTACATTTATGAGCACGAATCTGGGGTCTGGAATTCTATGACACAACATGGTAATTAATTACTACAAAAGTAAAGGAGAACTGAACTAAAATTGCAAACAGAGACGATGAGAACTCCACTGTTGCTGATGTTTTTTGGGGTTGTCATTATGAGCTCTGCATAGTTGACATTTTTTTGATTTACACACACTAGTCCCAATCCCGACCCCATTGAAATCAATGAGAGTTTTGTCATTGACTTTAATGGTAACAGGATCGGGCCTGCTTCTCTTATATGATGCTTATAATTCTTCTTCATGACAGTATAACTGTTTATATACAATATAAACATACAGACATACACCTGATCCCTAAACAAATGTCTGCCTTTGAATTTTTTCAAAATAATGTCAGTTCCTCCCCTCATCTTCCCCCATATATATATATATATATATATATATATATTCCCCTTATCACCTCTGTACACCCCTGAATAGTTACCTGGAAGACCTGTTGTTCCAGGTAAGCCTTTGGGTCCTCTGCCTGGAAATCCTCTCTCCCCCTTTTCACCAGCTTCACCTGAGGTAAATTAGTGAAATATTATTCACAGTCTGTGCAGAGCAGAGTTTTCTACCTCAAAGAGTTTAACCATCAGGGCAAATTGACTCTTTGGGAAGAGGAGTTTAGCAGAGAACTCAGTTGGTGAGGGACATAGCAAGTATGAATGATGGCCTGACTTACATTCTTTGTAGAGAAACAAGATGGATGAGATAATATCTTTATTTGACTAGCTTCTGCTGGTGAAAGAGACAAGCTTCCGAACTACACAGAACTCTTCTTCAAGTCTGTGTATCTCAAAAGCTTGTCTCTTTCACCCAGAGTTGCTGGTCCAATAAAAAATATTATCTCACCCACATTGCCTCTTTAATATCTGGGACCAACTCGGCTACAGCAACACTGTATACAACAGTGAAGTACATTTTTGTAAAAATTCAATGTGGATTCAGGATACTTCTGTCCATGGGTTACACTGAAGAGCACCCATGTTAAAAAAACATTTCCCCTAAGCTAGCAATTGGTTATCTTATACTTCATACAGTGCCACCCAGTATAACTTGTGAGAACCTAGTCCAAAACAAAACATGAAACACAAAACAGGCAAGCCATTTTGGGGGGAGAGGAGGCTGAAGTAGCTGGTGAAGGGGTCTTGTTAGGCTACATGAACTGGTCTACAACGTGCAATAGTTCTCAGGTGCTGGAACCTGAGTTGGTTAGAAGTGCATGGCTGCTTTGAATGCCATAACTCCACATTCTAGGGCAGGGGAAAATGAAGCCCTGTTGCACTTATTAGAATGTTCTATGACATCCAAATTGGGTTTTATTACACTGAAAAAATAAGGCATGCAGAAAAGGAGTTTCTTCTCTTGATATCTAGAAATTGCAATCATGGTACATTAGGATTATATACTGTAGAAAAGATGGAAGCTCAGTTAGATTTTCCTTTTGTAGAGTCACGGTGTTTCTTCAAAATCTATTTTATACACTGCTCCGAACAAACAAGAGGGAGCTTTAAAATTTGTGCTACTTTGGCCATCTGGATTAAATGCTCTTCATCTCATATAAAGTGTCTGTAGATTCCTTCATTCTCTTTTGAAGAGACCTATGCAATCCCTTGGCATTCTACAATAGATAGAAAGTTAACAGTTTAACCCTGGAATATAAATCTAATATTGTCTGCGAAAGTTTAGAATAAAACTAGAGTGGTTGCTTTTCTTGAATTGCATGATCTTAAACAGCCAGTACGGTGAGTTTCACTGAATAGCCAATTATCATTTAGTTAGAAATGGCACAGAAGAAATTTCTTGGGAATTCATTTGAGCTGACACTGTTGAGATGGCACAGATGTTAAAGTAACTATTGAGGAAGCTGAAAGTGTGCTGCTATCTCTAAATTTCAGAGAAGACTATAGCTGCCTGGTCAACTTGGAGATTAACCTTGTCCTCGTAATTACAGAAGCAGCGATGTCAAGTTACCCATATATTTTTTAGTACTCCTAAGTACTGCAATCTTTGAAATAATGTCTACTGCCTCTCCTCTTTTCACTAAACTCCTTAACAGCCACCCCCTCGAACAGCCACCCATTCTAATTATTTTCCTCCAGTTTTCTTTCTGACTTTCTACGTAGCTTTCTATTGAATTTCCATTTTTGGCCTCCTTCACTCCATCAAGGTTGCTCTCACTAGCAACCTCCTCCCTCAGACCCAATCTTCTCAACCCTGCTGCCCTTTACACAGCTGATCACTTCCCCTCAAACACTCTCCTTCTAGATTTCCACTGTACTGTGCTCTCACCTATTCTTTTAGCATGCTCTTCCATGGCTCCATAGTACTTGGTGACCTAATTTCTTTTCTCTTTTAACTTTCTTTCTGGGTGACCTCCTTCAATCCCATGGGTTCACCTCTCTGCAAATAGCTCCCAAATATACCTTCATGCTCCTCATTTTCCCCCCTGCATTCAGGACCACATCTTTGTATGTCTCTATAACCTCTCTGTCAGCACTGTGCATTCAGATGGTAACACTGATTTTCAGAGCAGGGACCTGTTATTTGTTTGGCACACCATGTAGAACACCATGTACCGTTTTGGCACTTTATTAATAATAATAAAATAATTACTATCACTATCACATTCAGAGTTGTGCTGTGTATTTAGTTCAAATCAGTAGCATGTAATTTTTCCTCAAAACAGTTTTTTTCCTTGACAGCAGTTAAAAATGGTTTCCATCTTTCAAATCCAACTAGCAAGATCAGAAGCACTTAGTATCTATCTAAGGTGTTTCTTATCATCTTCGTGTCTAGGTCCCAATGTTGATACAGACTGAAATGTCTCATATAATTCCCCTGAACAAATAAAACATCAAAATGTTTCTGCAATTCCAGTTGTTTAGGTTGAAATGAAGCCTCTGCAGCAGCTTTCCCTGCATTTATGTCACTTTCCTACCCTAATTCTCATGCATTTAAGAGTGGGGAAAAATTACCTGACTGTTACATGCAAAGAAACCTTTCTATAAGAGTTGATCCTAGTACAATTACTGACAAATGTTCATAATTTCAGGTGATGGCTGTTTTACAGCCTAAAAACACTCTTTACCACAAAAACTCTTGCATGGCGTAAGGCATGTAGTAACACAAAGGTATTTAGAAATGCACCAACAAATTTACCAGAGGGTAACATGGAAGCATGGCATTATGGGAAGTTTCTTTTTCTAGTTTCTGTTTTTTATTTATTGTTTGTGCTTAAACTTTTCTTTCTTGTATTTTATAAGTATATTTTTAGCCAGGTAAAGAGTTTTCAGTATGTGAACCTTTGTGCCTCTATTTTTTTTTCTGCTTTCTAAGAAGAAAATGTTGGTGAGACTATGTTATAGATTCATAGATTTCTAGGCCAGAAGAGACCACTGTGATCATCTTGTCTGACCTCCTGCATAACACAGACCATAGAATTTCCTGAAAATAATTCCTAGAGCAATTCCTACATTAATGTAACAACAGATCTCTAGCACCACTGTAATTACAGTTTGTGTTTTCCTTGTATACTGTACCTCTCATCACGGTTTGTGATTTAGCTTTTGACAAAACTAACCATCTAATCCTGTTATCCAGCAGGTTTTGCAAGGGAACAGAATTTTTAAAAGGAAACTTTTGCTATTCTCATTCAAGAAAGAGCAAGAAAACCACTGCTGGCTGGAAACAGAAATAAATACTTCACTTTTGCAGAAAATTCTCCCAACTCATCCTTTGAAGGCAAAAACCCTGTCAGTCAGGAACAAAAAAATATTAATTTAGATTAAATAAAGTTTTTAATACATTGGATAAACGAATTCTTTAACCCAGATTTCACATTTTCAAAGGATGAGTAGATTTTGCAATGTACAATGCAATGGTGCAGAATGTAGAATTTGATTATTATAGCAAAATAATAAGATTTGTCTGTCAGTGGTAAACAGAGATCTGATAGGTTTAATGAGAGGCTGATAAAACTGTAAAGTTTAATGAATAAGTGATGTTTGTTGATGAAACATGGCTGGTTTTACATTCAGAGGGAGTATTAGCAACGAAAGAGCACCATCTGTGTGAGCTGCAGGATGAACATATTGGAAGCATGGTAAAAAATAAGCAGATGTAAAGTAACTAGGTAAATAAGAGAGAGAAGACTGTAAGGCCTTGCTTTCGCTAGGAAAGGAAGATGTATTTTCCTGCTAGGTCTCCCTTCCAGTGTTTATCTCAACTTGCTAACGTGTGAAAACTCCAAGTTGCCTTGTCCACTCTGGGATTTTACCATGTACTAGCTACCACTGGTGTGGACACACCCTGAGTGGGGAGGAAGAGAGTAAAGGGGTGGGAGAAGGGGTCTTGTGAAATGTTCTAGGAGGCAGGACTCTGCCATTTATTCATTATGTCCCCAATTCAGAAGTCCATCCCTAATCAGCTCAGCAGTTAAGCATGTGGTTAATTGAAAGTACATTGTTTGGTGATTGGCTGACTATGGTTGGATTTAAGACTGAATGCTTTGCTGAACTGAGGTCAGGTCTACACTTACCTGGAAATTCAGTGGCAGTCGACAGGAGTTACGCAAGCTACTCAAAGTAGCTTGTGTAACTCCCGCCAACTTCATAACTCCTCTTCTATGCGTCGTCGTCACTGTGCTGTGCCAACGGGAAATGTGTTCCCGTCAACGCAGTGCTATGCCACTTGGGGGGGGGGGAGGGGGGGGGTTTAATGCATCAATTTCTGGATCTATTGAGTGGGTCTTCACTGACCACTCAGTCGATTCGGGGAGATCGATCTGACGGCATCGAATTTGCCACCATCAGTGAAGACATACCCTGAGGCTTATGTGACCTTAGGTGAGTCATTTAGGGCCAGAGTTTTAAAGGTATTCAGGTGCATAGTGACTCCAGAACCACCTAGGCACCGGGTGTCAGGTGCCTTGATGCTTTGGAAAATCCCATTAGGCACCTAAATACCTTTTAAAATTTGGCCCTCAGTCTCTCAGCTCTTCATCTTTTTATGCCTCAGAAGGCACATCCACATTGCAAAAAAAAAACCAACAACAACAAACAATACCAGCAGCAGCCCGGGTCTACAGCCTGGGAGTCGCATTACAGCACTAAAAATAGTAGTGAGATGTTCCACTGAGGCTCTGAAATGCAGCGAGGAGAGTGGATCTTACAGCCTGAGCTCTAGCCCAAGCGGGAACATCTTCACTGCCACCTCCTGAACCCCATGAGCCAGAGTCTGTAGACCTTGGCTCGGAGACTTGCTACCACAGGGGGGCTTTTTTGCAGTATAGACGTACCCTGAGATACTAGAACTAAAGGCTTGGCAGGTTAGTCAGGAGGAACAGTCTGGCCTTGTTGTTATATATGTTGAAGTAAATAATAAGAAAAGAAAAATTAGATTTAAATTCAGACGTTTTGCTGGCAGAGAAAGAAGGTTACAGCATAAATCCTAAAATCAAAGTACTCAAAGCTCTGCGACCTGGACAACTCGTGAGGCCGTTCTCAGTATTGATTAAATTAGTTCCTTGTAATGCTCAACCTCACTTCAGTGACTTGATTTGATTCCATATAATAAGTAATCCACTTTACTGAAAAGCAGGCAGCATTTATGCTCTACAAATTAAAAAAAGGATTACAGTTTCTCTTACCTTTTGGACCTTTAAAACCAATTTCACCAGGAGGACCTTTAAGGCCTGGCAGGCCACGGGGGCCAATCTGTCCTGGAAAGCCATTTTCTCCAGGAGTTCCAGGAGCACCTGGTGGTCCAGGTCGACCTGGGAGACCTGTAGCACCAGATTCAGGCCTCCTAAGGCTAGCTGCTAGCTGAGCTAGTTGTTCTGTAATAGAGAAACAGGAAGGGAGAAATTAACAGACAAGACCCTAAATTAGTTGAGAAATAAGTGGCTTTCCCAAGAGTGTAAAGAGTATTTTGTATTTGCTTGTCATTAAAGGATAGCTGGCACACAGCAAATAATGCACATGGCAGCTGTTGGAGAAGGCTCACATGACATCACATGTTTCTATGGGACATTTTCCATAAGCCGTGATACACTTGAGTCAGTGCTTCAATAGCAAGCTGCTTACTATATACACACCCTACAAAGTAGTAAATTGTTCTTTTTGAATCCCACATCCAATACATTTTATGGCTGTGAGAATCTAAAATGATCTAAATAAATTATATACACATCATAAAATGTCTATATGTAAATTTAATAAAATAGAAAATAATAGTCTTCATCCAATGTGGTGTGCATTTTGTGCCTCCTTAAAGAGTGTGTGTGTTTGTGTCTCAATTTTACTATAGTTAATATTAGGCTCTGGCCTGAAAAGGAGGGTCATATAAAGAATATCAAAATAAAGATGAAATATATCAGCCTATAGATAACTCTAAATCAAGACATGGCACATCAGGTCCTAAACTCACATTTTCAGGGAAAATATATTCAAATTTGCATTTAACTTGCCATGACCATGTGCACACATTTGATATGTCATTGTGCATGAATTTTTCTGCATGTTTCAAACTCTTTCTTGTCTCATTAAAGTCAATGGCAACCCTCCTATTGATTGTTATAGCAGTAGGATCAACTCCTCAATGTTCATAAGAACAGCCATACTGGATCAGACCAATGGTCCATCTAGCCCAGTATCCCGTCTTCCCTCTGAAGCACCAATGCCAGGTGGCTCAGAGGGAATGAACAGAACAGGTAATCATCAAGTGATCCATCCCGACACCCATTCCTTAGAATGGCCTCCACAGACCACACACTCTTCCTCCTTTTCTTTCAAGCCACTGCCCTGTCCATTCTAGTGGCAGTGATCCCCTTTTCAGACTTCAGCTCTCTTCTTCCTACCCAATGCTGTTCCATCCAGAGATCCTCACCTACATTTAACACAGCCATTCCCCTAGGCATAGTCAGGCCCAATTTTGTGCCAGACCATCTGCTTCTTGGCTAAACACACTCTTCTCAACAGGAAAGGAACAGAGAGCTCCTGGAGTGTGTAAGCACACGATTCCAATGGTGACAGGAAGGTACTACCATTGGGGGAACCTGGGCACAGCTGCATAGAAGGTAGGATATTATATGTAGATGAGAGAAACATTTGGATGGGGAAAGAGGGAGCGTGAAGAGTTGGGCTCCAGGTAGTTGTCTTTAAGCAAGGGGGGCTTCAGGAGCAAGGGAGTTTGGATATTTTTATATGAACATTTGTAAGGTTTGGGTGTTGTTTGGAGGGGTCTGAATGGACACAATGAGACAATAAAGATTTTTTCCAAACCGTTTTATTCATCTGTAGCTGTGATGCCTGCAAATATATTCTTCAAGTTATATAGCTGATTTCATTATAAGCCTCTTCCACAGCCCTGTATTTCCTACCTTTCAAGAGAACATCTTTTTATAAAAGGCCCTTTAACACTAGTAATAGACAGATCAAAATCTTTTTTTCCTGGAGCAGTCAAATTTGAAGTGAAATAATGTTCGCCCTGTTAGGCAGTTTCAAAAAAAGCGACTCTTGAGAATTTTCAAATGAAATAACAAAGAACAATGTCATCCTAGTAAACTCTAGTATTACAATAGCCTAGTATCCCAAAGGGCATCTTCAATGGCAGACATTTAAAAATCTCAATTGTGCTTCAAGGACAATATAAATGTTTAATCTCAAACCCCATACAACACCACAATATTGAAAAGGTTCCCTGCATATGTTTATGAAAAGCATCAAATAAATACAGTTAGAGGCCCATGATTTTCACTTTGACATGTCACTTAATCCTACCAAGGCCCCTCACATCTCTCTACCTACCTACCCCCCCCACACACACACACGAGTTACCATCAGATTTTTAGGCATAGTGGCTGACGTGATTTAAGATCAAGCATAGTTTACTTTTTTTTATAAAAATACTTTCCACTCCCCAGTTACTATAGTAATAGCACGGACCTGCAGGTAACTCTTTGTGCACAAAAGCACTGGCAATTCTATGGGCTGCAAAGGACTGTTCGATAGGTAAGAGCTGTTAATTTGTTCTGTAATATTGGGTGGGATTCTCTCTCTCAGGTTCTCAAGAAGAAAGGGCTCTCTCTGGATCCATCTCCCTATTCTGTACAAAAGTAGGAAGACCCAGACACCCCCTTGGTACACTGTGGATCCTGAAACCATGACAGGGAAGGCTGGGGCATAGGCAGGAGTTAGTATGAGGGGATGAACATTGTCCCCTCACCAGATGTTAGGAGGGTATGCAAAAAATACAGTCTTTGGGGCAGCGGTAGCAGATGGTCTATGCAGTTGGCTACAGTGATCCTCTCCTACGATCTGGCTGCTTAAATAGCTATCTGGGGATTCCCATTGTGTAAGTTGGATCTGCAGGACCTGTAGAGCCAGCATAGTATTAGCCACCCCTCTTCACCACCTCTAGTATGGGTGGGAGTTGGGGTGGGGAAATGGCATGTCTGAAGGGAGAGTGTCTGAAGCACTGCCTTGCTCTGGCTATCCTTGGCTGATGGAACAGTTCCATGGGGCTGTGGGAAACCAGGAGCAAGTCAGAGCAGCTCTGAGGCTGCTCTTACGCTGGGAGCTGGGCCAGCTTCTAGCCAGACCCAGAATCAATGGAGTGTAAAGGTGGCTTAAAGCTGCCTTTCGTCCCCACCCCCACATTTTGTTCATGCACTGTTAAATCTAGTCCACAATGATGTTTTTTCAGACCACAGTTTAATCCAGTCTCCAATTTAATGGCTACTCTATAATTACCAAATAGATAGAGATGCAAATTCCTGACATATAAATACGCTTGGCAGAATTTGGTTTTTTTTTAATAAACTTTCATGGATAATATCACAGTGTATTTTAAAGCATTTTTTCTATTTTTATCAATTTAAATGTTCACAATTCTGCAAATTATGGGTTATAAGAACTTTTTTATCTATTTAAATTTTCACATTTCCAGGAAATTGTGGAGGGGTCCGTTGCACTAATGTCGATGGAATATATAGGCCAAAGATGTTAACATAATTTAGTTACTGTCTAACATTAAACAACGTAAACAAGGTTCGAGGTTTGGAACACGGAAACTTTAGCTTGCTTAGTATTGTGGAAAACATGCCATTTTTAACCTTTTTTAAAAAAAAAAAGATACAAAGAAGAAGAAAAAACAGTTAAAGCGTTTAAAATGTAAAAGTATTAAGTAAGGCTTTTATTTTCCCTTTAGCTGGAAGGAGTTTTTAGAAGGAAAACCCCCCTTGTTTGACAGTCTCTTAGATGGTATCCAAGATGCCAATAACTAGTTTTTTGGGTCAAAGAGAAGAAATTTGTTGAGATGAGCTGGAGCTGTTGCTGCTGCTGCTGTTAAAATGTGATTTTCTTTTATTCTAGGTGATGTTTGGGATTTAGCTGGAGCCTGTAGAGGTGGTGATGTTATTTGGGTTCCTTTTTTTGGCTCAGTTTGGGTAGGACATTTTTCAGGATTAGGATGACAAAGGCCTAGGGTCCTAGGAAATGGGAGGGTGGCAGCCATGATGATGAAGCTTGCTTCAGTAGCCTCCATCTGTTTTTCCATATTTTCACCCGAAAATCTCTTTTTTTAAGGCCCCGAAAAGGCAGTGATGGGTAGAACAGCCTATCCCCTCATTTTGTCTGCAAATTAGGCCTAATATATAACCCACCGGTTTCTTAAATTTCTGGTTTTATATTTTTTGTTATTACCATGTATGATTTTAACATAGTCTTTGAACCATATTAGCAGGCCCTTTTATTTAAACTAATTTACTCTGTCTTCTTTTCATACCTTTTTTTCTTTAACATTTGTTGTTATAGCATATTGTTATTGTAACATTTTATGAACTTTTACAGTTGAGCTTACAATTAGGGTAAATTTTTAGGTCCAATTATTACAGCAGGTCAGATAATTATTTAATAATAGATGGTGAGATTCAAAAAGTTTTATAACCATTAAAAAGCACACTGTCAGCATCACATTCAAATATACCGAGTTAATATCCTTAAATCAAACTCCAAAAAGTTCTCAAGCAGCATTTTTCTAACTTTGCCTATCTGTAAATTGTGATTATTAGCAGTAGAAATATTTTTTGGTGGTTTGTGGGTCTACAGTGAAATTGACACTTACTGATAAACATATAATCCTTCCAAGTCTACCTATAAATGCAAACTCTCCTATCAGTGGAGGCAGCAATCAGCTTGATGTAAATGCCTAGACAGGCAGAGTTATACCAGAGAACTCCACAGGGCTGGATGTGTCTGAGTGAGGGGGCTCTACAAATATATTTTTAAATTATTTTGGACACACTGAGCCTATCTGGCATTTGTTTTGTTTTTAAATGAACAAGTGGCCCAATACAGCTCTGTGCCCGGCTGGATTTAGCCCAAAATTATTTGCATGAAAACAGTCTCTTGATAAAGCCCAAATTCTTCCTTCATCTACTCCCTGCATAGGTCAATGTCACCTCTTTTCTTCCCTTTGCATTTTCTTCCTGGCAGTAATTCCCAATTCCTGCCTTCTTATGGGCTTTACTCCCACTCCTCTCTTATTCTTTCTGCTAAAATGATCAGCAATCAAATGCGGACATTTAAAATGTCACCATCAGGTTTTGATGGCACACTCCCTTAAAACGAATTAAATAGAAGCTATTGTTCAAGGTTCTCTGTGGACTCAGGACAGCAACACTATGAGTTAAACTTGCTTCACTTTGGAAAGTTATCTTTGCAACCAGAAGGCCCAGAAACTTACCTTTTTTTAAAAAAAGCCATAGCCTAGATTCTGCAGAATCTCAATATGTCAAATGGATCACACTAATATATCAAGGAGGCTGGATCCAACCAGCAGACTAGGTGTTTGACACCCCTGCTTTAAGTGCACAAGAAAGATTAAACATTGCAATTATTTACCTTGCATGACTCTCATGCAGACCTGTTTAATGTGCTGATCCGTTGGCTCTCTACCCTGCGTTAAAAATATTTAATAGTAGTTAATATACAGTAGTTATTTATAAAATGAGAATGATGCAGTTAGGATTCTGGCTGGCTGATGATAAAAGTTCCAGTCCTTCAACCTTACACATGTGACTAGTTCCACTGAAGTCAATGAGAGTATCAGTGTAAGGACTACTTTTGTGATCTTGATGCACGCGCTCACCACAGGGAAGTATGCAGTATAGGAATATGAATAGCACAAGTCAGGCTGCAGACTGAGGACCATAGATTCCAAATATTCAGTTATGTGACATTACTACATTGTAGCTAACTGTCACACAAATCATAGAATCATAGAAATATAGTGCTGGAAGGGACCTTGAGAAGTCATAAAGTCCATTCCCTGCACTGAGGCAGAACCAGATAAACCTAGACCATCCCTGACTGGTGTCTGTCCAATTTAAAAACCTCCAATGATGGGAGTGCCATAATCTCCCTGAGAAGCCTGTTCCAGAAATTAACTATCCTTATGTTTAGAAAGTTTTCCTAATATCTAACCTAAATCTACATTGCTTCAGATTAAGCCCATTACTTCTTGTTTTACCATCAGTGGACATGGAGAACAACTGACCACAGTCCTCTTTATAATAACCCTTCACATATTTGAAGACTTATCAGATCCTCCCACCCTCAGTCCTCTTTTCTCAAAATGAAACATGCCCAGTTTGTTTTAACCTTTTTTCACGGGTCAGGTTTTCTAAATCTTATAGTTTTTGTTGCTTTCTTTTGGCCTCTCTCCAATTTGTCCACATCTTTCTTAAATGTGGCACCCAGAATTGGACACGACGCTCCAGCTGACACAGCCTTACCAGTGCCAAGTAGATCAAAACAATTATCTTCCCCATCTTACATATGACACTCCTGTTAATACACCTCAGAATGGTGTTAGTCTTTTCCACACTGCATCACACTGTTGACTCACATTCAATTTGTGATCCACTACAATCCCCAGATCCTTTTCAGCAGCACTACCACCTACAACAGGATAATGTATTTCAGAACGTGCGGTGGTGATGGTCACCTGGGCTCCAGCTCATGGACCCAACCCACCAGCAGCAAACACACCTCTGCTATAACTACATACCTTGTTGTCTGGAGTTGTTGAGAGACAGAAAAATCTATACAAGAAAAAATAGCACTTACAGCTGGACCCTGGCTGCCAGGCAGACCCGGAGCACCTTGTTCACCCTGCATACCACGAGGTCCAGGTGAGCCTCGTAGCCCTTCTATGCCAGGCAGTCCACGACTTCCTTCAGGTCCACGGAGGCCAGGCTCACCAGGGTTACCAACCTAAAAATGAGAGACAGTGATGTCGAATGATGGCATTTTTGCAATACAAGCCAGGCACTATGTTTCTGCAGTAACAGATATGCTGTGTGCAGTGCATACATTTTCACATTGTTTACTATGAAAGATGATAAAGTGAATTCGGTAGGCTATTGTTTGATGCTTTGCTTTTGTTGAAGAAAAATATACTTTCTGTTATCACGGGAATAATGTGAGGGAAGGGTTGCATTAAAATCCAGAGTAAAGGAAGACTTGGTTTCTGGATTATAAACCGTATATTACCCATATCAGCCCACATTGCTTTAAGAGCCTGCACAGGCAAGTGGAAACTCTCCGGGTGAAATCCTGGCCCCACTGAAGTCAATGGTAAAACTCGTTTTGACCCCAATAGGATTGGGATTTTACCTCAGGTGTTTAAACTCTCATATAATTATTTTCTGATTCTTCCTTCACAGATCTTGGGTGGATCTTCAGAGACAAGGGGCTTATGCATGGAGACATTAGACCACATTGTCACTTGTTTCCCCCAACGTCCTGCCTCCAATGGACCCTTTCACCTGCCCCTGTCCCTAGAATGGCAGAAAGGAGGTAAGCATTGTAACTTACTGCAGGCTTTCTCTGCGGTAAGTGGCACCACATTCCCCCATAGGAAGGAAAATCCTACAGAGAGCTCTCGTCCCTTCCTACTCTGTGGACCCCCAAGGAGTTTCTGCAGTATCAGGGAAGGAAGGGGAGTGTACCATGGTATTGGCATTGCCCCTTCTGTGGCAGCCAAGCTCATATCTGTGAGTACAGGCTACTCTGTTATGGTCCTGGGAAATCCACATGTAAGGACAAAAGATTCCAACCGCACAGAAAGACAAGTAATGAATGGGCTTTTTAGAAGGGGAGAGTCCAGACATCCAGGAAGTCGTTCTCTTTGTGCCAGGGCAGAGCCTACTGAAGTAAGCCTACACAGTGTTCTGAGGACCTCAGCATTTTCATCTGGGGGAGCTAACATTTCCCACGACAATGCAGCCCACAAATTGATTGGAAAGAGATACTTGTACGAAAAGCCCTTTAACGCCACTTGACAGGCCACAGCTATGTCACCTCCACAATATTATATAAACAATCTGAGTCCCTGAAGCAGAACTAATTTTTTTATTAAGCCTTTGCACAAATCCCATAATATTAAATATTTAAAAGTAGCCAAAGAACCAAAAAGGCTAGAAACTAAGACAGCTTTAAGCATCCCATTTTGTGTTCTATAAATACAAATACTAGATATGCTGAAGAAAGGTAATAAAAGTGCATTTGAACTGCAGCCTCATGACCATAAGGAAGAAGCTTTACTGCAATAATTTTGCTTTTCAAAGAAACAGAAATTAAGCAGTCGGTGTTAATGGCCACAGCTCTTTTCACTCACTGAATGAAAGTTGCAAGGATCTTTGCTGTCAAATAAAAACTGCATTTGTTTAATAATAAAGTCTGGTTTCGCAAGGCTGTCAGGAATCTCGTATTCTTCCATCTCAGCCACCCGAGCTGCAGCAAGGCCGCAGGCATGTGCCTGAAATTTTGTCTTCTGCTCACATGGGGCTGCTGTGGTGTCTGCTGGTCAAGCAGCCAAGTGCTTCCTGACTTGTTGCTCCCCTTGCTGTTCAGAGCCAGAAGAGGAGGTAGTGGCAGCACAGGGACAAGGTGAGGGACCCAACACTGGCTCCTGCATCCTCCTGCAGCTGCAACAGCCTCCCCATCACATTGCTCCAGCTAACCCCGCCTAAGCACCCACCAACCCAGCTACCCCAGACAACCTCTCTGCGTGTGTGGTCTCAGAGATTAGTCAGCATCCATTATGTATACATATAAGACATTTCTTGACACACAACTTTTAAAAGTATATTCATATTCAAATTTCAGGCCAAGTTCTGTCCTAATTTGTCCATGTGCAATCCCACTGGAAGAGGGGCCCCAGAAGCTATCCCTAGTAACAAGGCCACTGACTTCCCCAACATTGCCTGACTCCCTCTCTCTTCCAGATGCCTAATATTCCTCTAGAGACAAACATGTCCTGACCGTCTTCCACCCATCAACCCCTGCAGACCCATTGCCTCGTAACTGCAACAGTGTAAGTATGTACTGTCAGTTAATATGAAATTCTGCATAAATGTGATATTCTGTGACAACATGAAACTGGTGAAAAGTTTTGATCGATTTTTCTCTAGTGAAGTAAATATGAATATGCAGGCTCAAGTTTTGCAAACACTTACACATTTGCTAAACGGAACACACCTGAACCAATGGGACTGCTCATATGCTCAGAGGTAAGCATGTGTGTTTGCAGTATCAGGGCCTCCAACCCTGATCGTAAAATTTGCTGTGCATAGTCATCCCATTGAGTCCACCCAGAGCACCACGCAGATCAGGCCGAGGAGTTCAAGATGACTGATTTTTTGTTTTGTTGACCTCACATGGGTTCAGCTTGGGCACAGAGCTCTGCCTTGCATACACGTTGCAGGAGCAGGGCCTTAGGTTTGGTCTATATTTTGAAGTTTTACTGACATAGCTATGTTCGTTTGGAGTGGGGAAAATCACTCCCTTAGCAAGGCCAGCTAAAGCCCTAGTGTAGATGCACCAGCAAAAAAGTCTTTAGTGTGGGGAACTGGAATAAGCTACACCAGGAAAAGCACTCTTTTGTCAGAATAAGTTGTGTCTCCACCAGGGGCATTGCCGGTATATCTGTACTGCAGTATGGAATAGCTATATAGTCAAACCCTTTCTAGTGGAGTGCAGGCCTTCGACTATACACGCTTCAGGTCAAGGACTGTCTCTTACTCATGTGAGAGTAAGCAATCAGCACAGTGGGGCCCTGACCTGATTGGGGCCTCTGGGTGCTACTGCAAACAAACAATCAATCAATAAATTAAATAAATAACCAAGAACTTTAGGCATCTACAAATCTATCAAAAGCAGGGAACTTCCCAACTCAAGGGGATGCCCACATTTTGCAACTTAATCATGTGTGATCTCTGTTAAGCCCACAAGATGGAGCTATCTTAAAGGCTACTGGACTCACACAAAGGAAAAACAGGATGTCTGTTTTAACGTTTATTACACAAACGACCCCCTAACCATCCTGAAGATTCTGCATCGCCCCAATCTCTCTTTCTCCCCACATCTGACCAATTGCCAAGTTTATCTGTCCACTGTGGTACCACTCACTAGGATGATCAGTCTAGGGCCACAGTAAGGGAAGATAGTGATTTTAGGCAGCAGCCCTTAGAAGATTTACGTTTCATTTATTCCATGAAAGCCCCGGCTTAGTGATGTACAAATTCAAGCACTTGCTCAAAGGCTTTTTCAGGCTCACGATTCCACCTTCCATTAAGGATGCTGGCAAAGCTTTTCTTTACCGCATTCATCCTCAGCTCTTCATAGTAAAAACAGTTATTGTCACAGACCAATCCCTCAGCTACAGTAATACTCCCAACCTTTGATAATCCAGAAATAAAGAATCAAGATGAAACCTCCAATTATTTTTCCTCCATGGTACATAAGGTGCTCCTGCTAGGCTTTCACATCAGCTCGCCATCTTTATTTCAGAATAAGGTAGTACATGGGATTGGTATGAGAAATAATTCTGCTTTCGGAGACATTATCACCCTATAGTCAGAACTTTCATAGAAGAAAGACTATCCACTGTCTGCATGACAACACATTGTCAGTCCATTTATACAGTATCTCTACAGAATATGCACTCCTGTTCTGTCAAACTTCAGCAGGAAAAGGCAATTCACTCTCCAAACTGACATAGCCACAAGTCGTATCCTAATTGCAAATAAAACTACCATGTTATTTTATGGGTTTTAATTTGCAAGATCAGAATTCCTGTTCAAAAGGAGTTAGTTTGCATATTAGAGTCATCCAGAATTTAAAAATAAAAAATGAGTGTGGAATCTCATTTCCTTAAACTGCGGTTCTTGAAGAGCTCTGTTTCTTAACAATCAGAAAACAGCCCACGTGATTTATGATACCTTTGATTTTCTATAACAGTGTAGTTCATCATACTTACTGATCCCTTTGGGCCTAGCAATCCCATATCACCCTAAACAAAAAGTAAGACAAATTATGTCAGAATAGGATATTCATATTCGATTACAAATGCAGTATACTTGATATGTTTTCCTCAATATTTAAAAAATAATTGTTCTGTTAACAGCTAAGGAATTTGCTTAGATACACAAAATGACACATATAAACCAAGCAAAAGAATTGAAAGTAATTTGTATTAATACATTTATTTGTGAAGAAAACAGATTTCAGTTTTTCCATTAGTATTGCCATTTCAAAAAGACATTTTGCACCATATTATCAAATATGTTTACATTCTTTATTCATAATACATATTTCAAAATGACAAGGCAAAGTCCCCTAATGTCCCAATGTTGAGTAATAGTCTATAGTAATTAGAGTTGGACAGAAAAATTGATGAAACTTTCTTTTCTAATCAGAATTTGCTGATGTGCTAAAACCAGAATGTTCTGCAGGACCACACCAGTTTCAGCAAAATTCCCCCAGAAGCCAGGCAGGTTTCAAAACCTGCCTGTTTTTCCTGCCACCTTGCCACCAACCTGACAAGCAGATGGGGAGACAAAAGCCTGGAAACCCTGTTGCAACTTCCCAGGTCCTCAGCAGCCCAGGTTTCCCAGCTTTGGAGCAGTCTGCCTGAAGGTATCTATACTGGAACTGGAGGTGTCATTTCCAGATTGGGTAGACATATCTGTGCTAGGTTTGACTGAGCTAGCATGCTAAAAATAGCAATGTAGCTGCAGCTGAATGGGCAGAGGGATAAGCTAGCCTCCCTGAATGTGTACCTAGGGTTTCAGAAGGGACTGTATTTGGGACAGCGAGTCCACTCTGCCACACAGGCAGCTGTGGCTATACTGATATTTTTAGTGCTCTAACTTGATCAAAGCTATCTAGGTATGTTTATCCAAGCTGGAAATTACACCTCCAGTTCCAATGTAAATATATACTAAGAATCAGAGCTTCCAGGGCTTCCAGCATCCTCAGCTCCGGAGCAGCCCACCAGGACGAATGCTCCAAAACCAGGGCTCTCAGTCGAGTTGGGCAGAGAACGGTAATTCTATTTCATGAGGAATTTTGAAATTTATGGGCTCTGTTTCAAATCATAACAAAACCAAATTTTGAAATCTCAAAATCCTCTGTGAAACAGAATTACTGTCTTCCACTCTGCTCACATAACTATATTGATGCATAGATTTATTTTATCATAGCACCATGGAGATATTTCTCTAAAAGCAGTTGCTCTCCCAGTCCTTGAGTAGCAGGTTTCCAAGGGCTGGGAATGGACATTTATTATCGCTACTATAGTTATAATTATAGTTGCAATACATACTCTCTCTATATATATGCAATATATACTATAATTATAGTTGCAATTATAACAATGTAGTAACTATTTTTACAAATAAATGTCCCTACTGTCATATTTTTGTGTTTGGTATAGAACACGCCATGTCATCACTTTAGAAACCGACTCTCAAAATTTTGCTTCATAGGAACCACTCTTGCGGAAGAGCAAACCCCCTGGAGCCACATTTTAACTTTTAAAACTTTTAATTGCTGACATAAGAGTAATCAAATGTCATACTTTAGGATGGAAGTTGACCTTCGGAGGAGTTAGGAATGAATTTTCCTTTCCAATATATAGCATTGCACAATTGGTTAGTATATTGTTTTACAAGTAGAAGGGTTTATCTTCTTTGAAGCATCAAGAATTGGCCATTGCCAGAAGCAGCATATTGAACCTGATGGACCAGTGTGCTGATGTTTCATGTATACATATATTATTAAAACCAAAAGCAAGGCTTTTCATGTTTCAGAGGAACCAGAGGATTTCAAAACAGACATAGTGGTGCAGCAGGTCTCACAAGATACTGCAAAACTCTGCAGAGTAACCAATGCATCCAATCTACTTTTGCAGTGATGACATTACATGATAACACTGAGATTTGGTTTCCAATGACAAAAACAGTTTCTACAACCATTAAAACAAAAACGTTAGTATTCATATAAAGAACATCTTAAAATAGATTAAATGAAAATAATATCTTACAAGATCACCCCTTTCTCCTGGTTCTCCTTCTCCTCCAGCAGGACCCTGTATCAAAACAAAACACCTGCTGTAAGAGTCTTATACTCCTTAAAATTTAAATGATTCTAGTGAGGACAGTGATTGATATCATGAATGGAAATGCACCATTTGTGATTAGTATTAGAAGACTTACTTGTTCACCTTTAGGCCCTGGCTCACCAACCAAACCCTAAATGTAAAATAAAAAACAAAATATTTTAGAACCTAAAAATCACTGAATGTAAAGAGGGATTTTATACTTCACTCTGACCAGAACTAAGAGGTTGTTTTCTTGAACCAGCATTTCTGGAACTTAAAACAGTTGTTTTTCCCCTTTCTTCATTTTTTAATTTCTTTCATTAAAAGTATTCCTAAATATATTTGGATTTAGATTCTTGTTGCATTGTTGCAACACCACTGTAGAACAACTCAGGAGCTTTTTTGGTGTACTTATAAGTCAGATTCACTCAGACGTAAAGATTAGATGCGAGTCCTGTTCTTCTGATGGCTCCTACAGGGAAGGATAGTGATAAGGACAGGGAGAGGAAGGTCGGCACTAGTAAATCATTGCATTCAATTAGATCAAATGTCACAGAGGGCTAGTTCTGAAATTTTCCAAACTCCTTTGTCGATCTCTAGATACACTTGTTCGGAATATTTATACTTGTGGAACTGGAAAGATCAAGCACTTGGCCACAGGAAACAGAGCATTTCACTCTAGTTCAGATTCAGCGCAGGATGGGAGAGACCAAAAACTACAATGATGTAATGGCTGTTTATTGAGGCTCTGTAAAATCGTTAGAGATATTTCTATGAGCTTCAATGAGCTTTGGATCAGGCCCCATATTGGTTATCTATGTCCAATTCTAAGTGGAAAGGTGTTCATAAAACCAACACCATCATCACAAAGGACTTTACCTGCCACTCTTGATGTCAGTCGCAGCAGAAAGCCCAAGGCATGAATGGACATGGAGAGTGAAATACTCTCACACTCAGAAGTGGTCCCTTCATGTAAAGGCTGCGGCACACTGATAAGCCATGATAGGAGAAATTTGCATAATTGCTGCTTCCCATGCTGTGCATGTTCTATGGATACAGAGAGGATTTAATTGCTGCTGCTGCCAATCTGGCACAAGACATTCATTTTAAAGAAATTAAAGGAAGTGAGAGTTGTTTCAATAAAACAGAATCTTTCTATTTTGTTTAGTGAACACAAATGTAGACATGATAAAAAACTATTTACTGTATCCTATTTCCCATCATGGGACATTTTGCAGAGCTGCATCCCTGCCGAGAGGAATTGTGAGGCAAAAAAGAAAGAAGGTTATAAAGTTCCAGAATTAGACTAAATTATATTCAGTGCTTCCTACCACCTAATGTTGATGCACAGGAACCATGTGCTGCATTTTTATAAAACCATAGTGAAAATGCTTTTATACTATGTAGTTAAGACAATAGAGCACATGTGAGCATTGACATGGAAAACATAACACACTGTCACATGATGTAGGCCAGATGTGGCTTTCAAGCCAGAGCCTTGCGAACAACTTCCCCACACAGGAGCAGCACTGGCTTCTCTGCCTTTGTGCCTTGACACCAATCTATTAGGGCAGAGTAGATTGCGCTCCCACAGTGCACTGGCCTCACTTTGCAAACTGGTGACCAGATGGATGCGAAAAAAAAAAAAAAAAAGCTATTAGATACATACTTTCTTTAGCCCTTATAAATATATGTTTGGTGCTACTGATATCATAAGCATTTCCTGTTTCTACATTCAAGAAGAGCTACAGTTGCACAATGAAGTTAAGTGGAGAAAACAGGAGTTAAAAAAAATAGAGAGTATAATATTTTCCTCTCTTTAACATCAGAGGGCCATTGTAACTCCTCTGGGATGTGGACACAGGAGCAGCTTGTGATTTCTGCAGCATCATGGACTCAAACTTTTCTGTAAGTTTGTAAAATGAAAATCCCAGATCCTATAATATACATCATTGAACCTCTGTTGAAAGGCACAGAAAAAACGTGGTTATGAAATGCTCCCCAAAGCTTGCCCCGTTAATTTTCCCATTTACTCTCATAAAAAGGTATCACAACTGGCAGCCGAACATTTTATATTGTTTTTATTTCGATTTTCATTTACTGTTCAGCTGAACAATGGAATTTTCAACAGAGATGGATAAAATGGGAAGTGATTTTCATTTTGCAGAACTTTATCTGTCAGATTTTGGACTGGCAAAAAATAAATTGTAATTAAGGTAATCTGAGTCTGTTTTATTTGGGCCACAGTGGTTTCAATTTGGAGAGCATGGTAGAGGGCACTTTAAATATTGTAAAGGGTTCTTGTTTTGACCCATTTCCAATTACCCGCTTATACGTTTTTGTAAAAAAATCTGTTGTGTTGGCTAGAACTTAAATTTGGAAATAAAGTAACAACTAAATAACAATGCCCCATTCAAAGATGGGCAACAGAAGAGCCATAGAAAACCAGACCAAAAGATGGTGAATCAGAAATAGTGTGAGACATGAGAGCTGGGACTGCTAAATATGAGAGATCCACCAAAGTGCTACCACACTATTATAGGAGTGCTCTATATTTACATAAATATATATATAAATAGAATAGGTGCCAGTAGATGGTGATCAAAATATGTGGTTTAATTCCTGGATTTGGAAGAATTGTTAAAATGCATTGTCATGCATTGCAAATGGCCTTGTCTGGTCTGTACATCAGCTCTTAACACACGTACCATTGGGGTTTTGATTCAAGTAAGGTTGGGTACATTGTATGCAAAGCACATCCAGTCCCTAGGAAATCAGAAAGGGAGGTGGGGGACACAGATGATTTTGCATCAATCTGGAGTGACCCCACTGGCTAAGCCTGAGACTGGTGTTGATAGGCTCCAGAGGTAGCTATTTCCAAATCTTCTAGAACTGCAGGGTGGGATAGATCAGTGGAAGTGGCCTCTATGGGGTGAAAAGGGAAATAAACCATATTTTTAGTTTATATTATAGGAGTCTCACAAAATAGGGAAACTAAAAAGAAACAATGGGCTGAATTAATTCCTAGTATAACTCGATTTATTTTAAGGGAGTTACACTAGGAATGAGTTTGGCCGTATGCTTAAAAAAAAGCAAATGTAGAACTATTATCAGAAATCACTTATATAAATTGAAGTCTCCGGGATATATGCTCAGAAATTATAAAAGACACTTTGATCTCCTAAAAAGAGGAACTTGCAGATTGCTGTCTGGTGACATTGACAAGAGTGTGCATACCTGAAGTCAACATTCTGAAAACCACACAGAAATATACTAGCTTTATAGTAATACAGAGAGGACAGATGTTTAATGGTGGCCCTTAATAATTTGTCAATTTTCCTAGATAACTAACTTAAAAACTTACCACTAAGCAGTGCTTAATTTGTGTGAAGGCTTGCCAGGACTGAGCCCCGGCACCTCTAGGCTGGGCAGTTCATAGCCCTAGCACCTCTGGGCTTGCTGGATCAGTTATGAAAAGAAAAAAAAAGGGCCTGAGCCCCAGCACCAAACTGAGCACTGCCACTAAGGTTTCTGGGGGCAAGCACAGGGAGCATAAACCACAACCCCTACATAGCCTCTGTCCATCACAAATCTTGGCTCTCTATGTCCTTCCCTGAATGACTGGAGAAAAAGAGTATAGGAATCCATTGTTATTCAGTGACATTCATCCAGCAGGGCAGGAAATTTCCTGCAGATGAGGAGGAATTCTGAGGCTTCAGGGGACCAATTTTTCCCTACAAAATACTGTCTGAGATACTTGTATCTTGTAAATGTCTGTGTGTAGATAGCCTCAGAAGTTGCAGCAGTCACTATATTTTATAGTATGTACAGAATACATAGAAACACTGCGGATCGTAGGTTAACATTTTCAGTGACTTCCCATTTTCAAGAGTGCTTAAGTCAGTGATTTTCCAAGGGACTTAGGTTTCTAAGGGACCTAAGCACTTTTGAAAATTTTATTTGTAACCTTATTTATTTACAGGTTGGTAGATTCTTATATGCCTCAGTTAACTATAGGACACTTATAGCACCACCACTTCTAAGCAGCTTTAATTGAACTTGGTTTGAAACAAGAAATTATGAGAAGTTTATCATAATAATGAATGAGTGATGTTAGAAAAAAATGTATTCTTTCCTGCTATCATGTTGCCATTCTTTACGGTGCATTCATGCACACATCTTACCCTGTCACCTTTGCCGCCAGGCAGGCCTGGAGGACCTGGCAATCCTGGAAGTCCTAGGTCCCCTTCAGGGCCCTGTGAAAACAAACCAAGGATAGAAACTCCCAGTGTTGTTTCTAGAGTGAACCCAATGGATAACTGTAACCAAGGGGCAGATTCTGGCCCCCTTACACACATTGAGCAGGATCTTATTCCCAGAGTAGTCCCAGCTCATGCAGTAGGGGAATACCCAATGTGAATAAAGGTGGAAGAATCTAAACAGTACTTTTGAGGATCTTATTATTGACAAACAGAAATAGCAGCACTTATTGGACTTTCCCCTCCAGCCCCTGTGCTAAATTGCTTAGTTTTTAAAAAAATAATTCCTGTGATTTATCACCCCTATGGCTTATACATTCCTCTTTAACAGCAGGCTCTTTCAGTTCATACCTCTCCAACTGTGCTTCTAACTATTACTGTGTAAATATTGTTTGAGTGGTAGTAAAAGAGGGCATTCATGATCTGTCCCATTCATTAGTTCTAGGTGGCTGCTAGCAGAAAGGTGGTCTTTCACTACTCCTGCTTCTTGAATATGCATAGCGTGCACACAAGCTTACAGCATTAGCTTCTCACAAAACAAAGAACCTTTACGCTTTTTCTTTCTTGCCACTTCTTACAAATACAATATACTCTCAACACATTTTCATATGCTTTAAAAATTGCATCTTGTGATTTTACTACAGACACAAAATACTGAAAAGGAAACTTATCAAGCATCCTTTCCATCATACATCTTCAACTCCCTGTGTAAATGAATAGGTAAGTGAAGATTCTTTTGGATGCCATAAATTCCTGGAAAATAAATATAATATGATGAGAATCGAAATATGCTGCTTACCAGTTTCCCTGGTGGACCTGGAGGCCCGGCAGGACCCGGCTCACCTCTGCTACCCTTTTAGGAAACAGAAGGGCATTATTACCATCTTGAATATTTATTTTCTAATGAATTGTAAATGAATGACCTTTTTTCCCCCTCAGTCTTGATTCAATTACTGTTTATCAGTAGGCTCTAATTAAGGCTCATGTATGTTAATGCAAACAAATGCAAGATTCATACAATTAAAAAGCTTTTAAAAGTAGTTTAAAAATCACTATATGTCTGTGTCATGGCATACACTATGTTAATTAACATTACATTCCTGGACATTTCTCAGAATTTCCCAATACAGACAAAAATATACTTTATTTTACAATTACAATTTTTCCAACTATTTAATAATATTTCGGGACAGTCTGTGAATCATTAACTCACACCAGTAAGTCATTCTTCACAGGAGTGATCCCCTCTGTAGGACTACTTCAGTGAATAACAGCTCACCACTAGCCCCACTTCAGAAATGATCACTTCATCACATCCAAGATAGCCCTTAAGATCGTGCTTAACTTTAGGCATGTGACTTTTTAATCTCATCAATGGAACTTATGTGCATGCAAAAATGTGGTCATGAGGCCCATTGTAAGTTTGCCTATCAGAATCTGACTTTTAACTATTAGCCTAAAAGTACTTTAAAATCTCACCCGCCCTTACAGTGGACACCTCCAGAGCCAAATGTGAAAATTTCATGGGAGAGTCCTGGTCAATAGCAGATTCAATGAGGTAACAAAGACCATGAATTTTATGGGGAAAAAAACCCTGAAAATTGTGGGGTTTGTCATGGAAGTCATGACATACACATATCTTTAATTATGCTTAAATCTCACATCTTTACTTTAGGACATGTATACATATTATATTTTTTAGACATCACACACATGTTGAGGGTTTCACACCAGTACTCTCTCTTTAAAAGATATGCTATGGGTGAATTTCAAAATTTGAGGAAATTTCCAAAGTGCCTAAATCCCATTTTCAAAAGGGATTTAGGGCCAGATTTTAAAAGATATTTCAATGGGAGTTGGGTACTTAGGTGCTTCTGAAAATCCCACTTAGGTGCTTAGCTTCATCATTAGGCACTTAATTATCTTTACAAATCTGGCCCTTAGGAGTCTGTCTCATTGAAAGTCAAGGGAACTTAGGCTCCTAAATCACCCAGGCCCAGACTTTTAAACGTATTTAGGCATTGCAGTGCTCAGTGTTGCAACGCTTAACTGATTTAGGAGCCTAATCTCACTTTCTAAAAGCATTTAGACACTTGGGAGCCTAAATCCCAGTGACTGTCCTAAGTGCCTAAATCCCTTTAGGTGAGAATTAGGATCCTAAATCAGTTAGGCATTGCAATGCTGAGCACCATAACACCTAAAAACCTTTTAAAATCTGGGCTTTAGGGACTTTTGAAATTTGTACCATATACAATTTAAGGAGAATATTTGCTATAAAATCATGATGCAGCATTTAACAAGACTATAAATGTATTTACTTATTTACTAATGAAAAGTTATCAGTTGTAAAGACAGGTTATTTTAATCTGTTGTGTGTGGCTCTAAAAGACCTGGCTGAGGGTGGATCTAATTACTCCAATATGGCATACAGTAGATAATTTCAACTCTAGTTACTATTTCAGAATGAAAAGGCAATTGTGACATAAGTGGATAAAAATGGAATGAAAAGAGACATGAAAAACTCATTTTACACAATATGTCATAAACGGATGGATTGGCTTCTCAGACAAGGTTAGAAAGACTGAACTCTCATATTTTCAAGAAATAATGAGGTATCCTGGAGAGATCAGAGAATTTAGAAAGATTTTTTTCCAGTCAGTTCCTCGACAAAGTTCCTATGGTATTAAAACCATTATTTTTTTAAAAAAGCATTGCTGCATAATTTGTGAAAGAATTTTCATAGTAACAGTCTGACCCTCATCCTATGACCCAGAAAACTCAGTAATCTTCTGTAAATCCTACATTTAACTACACTAATTCTGTATTACACTTCTAATCAGGATTGTCAAACACTTGTTCTAGATTTCAAGTTCAAGAAAGAAGATTTAATTTTAACTAAGATCCATTTTAAAACCATTTATATTTGGATATGTGATAAAGACCATTTCAGAATGACATGCAAGTAAAAGAAGTGTCCTTTCAACAGTTATTTGACAAAAAATAACTATTTGTGAATTGAATCATGCAGGTTCTGGTTGTGTGGTACTAAATTTGCAACTTTTCCTCAACTGCCAGTATTTTTTCAATGTTTCCCTAGTATGTTTCAATGTTTCCTGAGTGATCAGTGAAGACACGCTCAGTCGATCCAGCAGTTGATGCTGTTAATCCACCCCTGCAAGTGGCATAGTGCTGTGTCAATAGGAACGCGGTTCCCGTCGGCACACTGCAGTGATGATAGTGCGCAGAAGAGAAGCACAGCAGTCGACGGGAGTTACGCAAGTTTTCTGCATAGTTTGCATAACTCCCGTCGACTGCCGCCCAATCGCCGGGGTAAGTGTAGACCAAGCCTCAGGCAAAATTCTTCTATTTCAGTGGTTTACTGGGCTTCCATAGATTTTATAGTCATGCTCTTGTTAGTCTGTTTGCTAAGCTAAGCTACACAAAAACTGGCAGCCTCTCCCCATCTACCAGCAAAGATTTTATAGCAAAGCTTAATGATATCTCACATTGATAAGTATTTATTTTTACAACATTTATTATGCTGCATTTTTTAGTATGCTAAGAAGCAATGTAATAAATAATGAAAACTACAATTGAAAAAAATAAGTGAACAACGTATTCTTGTGAATCAGTCATTTTCAAACCCAGTCATCACCATGATTAGCAACTGCTTTTTGTAACTGCAAAGTAACTGACATTATGGCTACATCTATTTCTGGAGATGTGGGTGTGATTCCCAGCTCATGTAGACAAACTTGCGATAGATCTCCTCATGCTAGTGCACTAAAAATAGTAGTGTAGCCATGATAACATGGGCAGTGGAGAGCATGGCACAGCTAGCTTCCCAGAGTATTGACTCATGGACTCAGATGGGTTTGTATATGGGGCAGCAAGCCCGTGCTACGTCTCCCCATGCTATTGCAGCTATACTACTATTTTTAGTGTGTTAGCTCAATGAGGGCTCGCACAGGTATCTCCATGTGAGCTGGGAATCATGCCCCTCCCTCCAAGTGCAGATGTAGCCTTAATTTATTATATATATCAATATTTTTCATCCTAACTCTCAGAGGGGTAAATTTTAATGTGTGATCAGAGCTTTAGCTATGTTAAACTCAGTGGGACTCCTGGCCAAATCTTTAAGCACTGCACTAAAAATGTACTGCCAAATGGATGCTGTTACCTGCTGGAATAAGCACTTACAGTACACAGTGCCTTTTATGTGATGTTCTAAAAGTAACTTCCACACATTAATGGCCAAATTGGGTTGACCCTCTTGGGTGCCCAAAAGTGTGAGAAAGAGAATGGAGTGGGCAAGGTGCCTCCCTCACCTGTGCCCTGCTTTAGGCACAGCCACAATGTGGTTGGGAAGCACAGTCTGTGCTGCTTCCCAGCACCACTGTGGTGTTAGTTATCTAGAAAGGAGTCAGGAAGGGTACACTCTCCCAGGGCAATGCAGCTGCCATGCTAGTGTGCAGAGATCTAGCCCCAGTGTACTTTCAGATCCTCCGATAAAAGCCACCATTCATTGTGGGCTGGATCCTCAGATGCACCTGAGCAGAGAAGGACATTTGGTGGCTATGCAAGGGGCAAGTCATCTGTCCCAGTAATGCAAAACGGCTGGTAGGGTAGGCAAGGACCCAGCCCTGTTAGTATTTACTACTCCAGCACATAATAAACACACGTTGGGGTAAATTTTAGTGCAATGCAAATATTTTTGCCATGAGCCAGACAGAGTTCCTCCTGAGGACAGTCTGTAGCATGGCTCCTCCACCATTCCTCCAGCCCACATGCCACCATCTAGCCTGAATTAAGTGAGACCACCAGCAAAACTTTAAAAACTTAAAAACCTTTAAAAAAAAAAAAATCTAACTTTTTCAAATGGCTTAATATCAGTTTCAGACTGTCAGACAGGATGATTATACCTGAATATGTCACATTCTCTACCAGTGCCACACTAAAAATTATTTACAGAATGTATGGGGTCAAGAATGCAAATAGCTATGAAAATAGTCTTTGCGGTAAATCAAAGATAAAGAAAATTATTGAGCTAAAAAATACTGTATACACTAAACATTTTTTTAAAACAGCCAATATACAAAAGCTAATAAGCATACACATATCAAGGGTATTTACTGAACTTACTATTAAATCTTTGGAACTGTACATTAAATTCTTAAAACCCCAAAGCTATTTAACAAATTGAGAACTATACAAATTGTTTACCTACTAGAAAAGCTGAGAAGAAAGCAAAAGGAACAAGTATCTGGTATAAATTCACCATGAAAAATTAAATGCTGTTAAATCTTAATAAATGTGTGGGGAAGAAAAATAGCAGATAATTAATTGAGGGAGCACAGTCAACCGCGCTGATTAGGCTTGACACTTTGAAGTTTAATAATTATTTCTTTTGGGCTACTTGCCACAATGATCAGTTCAAAAAAGGATTTAAACCACAAATGAGTTCTGTCATTATTTAGAATGATGATGCAAATATACTGTTAACTGACAAAACAATTACAATGGAAAGGAAGATATGTTTGATTTGGAAGTTAGAAGATGCAAGTTCCACGGTACTCTTGTTACCAATGTAAGCATATCATTTTCCTGTTTTATTAAATGAAGGTTGAATATTTCATTAAAAAATACATAAATTAAATCAGGCTTTTTCTCAGCTGCCCAGTTCAATTTTCTAATTAAAATTAGATAGATGATTATATTTTCTCAAGTGTTTATTTTCCTAGACAGAAAATCTTCAGTAGTCAAACCAGATAAGATTGTTTGATCTATTCTAACAAACAGATAGAAGTATTTTGTCTGTTGTTGGAATAGAATATGTAATCTAATTATCTTCATTTTGAATAATTAAAACCTTCTCTGGAAAAGTAGCGTAAATGTTTTAAGTTATTGGATATGACAGTTTTGGTTTCTGAGCACTGGGTAACAATATTCTTCCATGGATTTTAATAACAAAAATATCCTATATATATATAGCATCTGACATCCCAAAGGATCCCAAACTGATATGCTAACCATACACGGGTGTTATTTCTCCACCACTGAAATGCACTTGCCAGTGACAGAAATGCAGCTATTATTTAATAGTGCCCAGAAGCAGCAATAGGGCTTGAAAACTCACTTGCCAGCAGAAATGGGAATTTTCCGTTGGTAAGTGCCTCCTGCAGGCTACTTGGGTAAAAGAGGCAGGCTGAGAATATTGTTAATAATATAGAAAAAAATCACATGCTTAAATTTGTCTCACTCCCCCTCTCCATATCAAGTTACACTACAGAGGAGCACAAGAGGAGCGCTAGCCTTCTTGGCTCTGTCATTCCAACCTTGCCCTTCATTGATTACTAGCCTTGTCGTCGCTCCACACACTGAAGCAGAGGACAGAGGTAACACAACCCTTTTGCTCCCCTTCCTTTCAACCCATGAGAAGATAAAGTCAGTGGCTTCCTAGATCTCTCGCTTCCTTGGACCTATTAAGAAAAAGATCTTGATAGCAATGACTCCTTGGTGGCTCCTCCTCTTCTCAATCAGGAGGAAAAGGGAAGAACTCCAGGCCCCTCCTGACTCTTGCCACTGAACCCTCCATAGGAAGATGGGGCTAGGGGTTGGAAAGAGTGGTGCATGGAACAAGGACTTAATATGCGTAGAGGGCCTTTGACAGTTGAAGGAAACTGGAGAGGACAGAAAGGGAGGGAATGATCAGTGGGAGGATGGAAAGTGTAGTCTTGAGGGAGGGAAAAGTTAGAAGAGAGTAAGGAAGAGATTGAAGTAAGTGGTAAAGAGAGGGAAACCAAAGACAAGGAAAAAATAATTCATTGAAGAGCAACCATGGGATCTTTGATGAATGTATGTGGTTGGTCATGAACAGAGCTGGTCAAAATTTTTCAATTTTTCCAAAACTGATTACATTTTAAAATATGAAAATTTTGTAAAGAGTTTTCCTTTAAATGGTCCCCTATTTTTGACCAATTATAGAAACAAGTCAAAATATTGCAAATTTCTAATTCTGAAATTTTGATTTAAAAATCAAACTATATACTGAAAAACATTGTGAAATGTTCCTGGTTTTTGTCAAGATGTTCTAATCAAACGATGGCCTCTCCAAAAGCACACTGTTCCATAACACCACAGCCAGGCAATGGCTCATAGATAGGGGTCAACTTAAATCATGAAGAAATCGCACGTTTTTTGTGGGTTGGTCACAGCATAAATAGCAAAGTTCATGGTTGGGTTCACACAGTATATATTCCATGCCACCCTTACTTCTGTGCTGCTGCTGGCAGCGCTGCCTTTAGAGCTGGGCACTTAACCAGCAGTCACCACTCTCCAGCCAGCCAGCTCTGAAGACAGCACAGAAGTAAGGATGACAATACTGTGACTCTCCCCCGCAATACAATAGACTGTTTCACCACCCAGAAACATTTTCCTAACTACTCAGTGGGTACTTGCTATTATGGTTTAGGGAAGATTGAACTGGAACATGAAGCAACTCTGTGATAAAGTGACAGTTTTATTTTGTCGGTAAAATGTGGATTAAATGTGATGCCTGGCCCAGCTCTCTGCCTGCTCTTGCTCTTTGGACATGTGGTCACAAATCAGGGATTTTGGACAACTCCTGGAGAGAGAGGTTCCAAAGTAGACATATGAGAGTGCACAAAACCCTTGATTTACCCACCAGTGGTAAATGCACACATAAAAATAGTTCAAACACTATGGAAATCAGACCTTATTACAGCAAGTAGAGTACTCCTTACAGGGCATGTTTTATTTAGGGGCCAGCTTCTAGGTTCATGTCCAGCTGTTCTGAATGCTGCCACCATATGATGCAATGACTAAGAATATCACTTAACATGGGACTTTTATAAGACTTTAGGCTAAGGCTAGTCTTTCTCTTTGTACTCCCCTTCCCACTAGAGGATCAATTCTGTTGGAGAACAGATATCTCTAAACCTTCAGCAGGACTAGTCCTACTTCCATCATATGCAGAAGCCACACAGCAGCTATTTCTTCCTGCCACAGGCTGCAGATGTGTCAGTTATTTAAGGAATAACTCCACCTGTTACACACAGAGTAAGAGAGTACAGACAGCTCAAGGGTACTACACCTATGGGGCACCTTCTACTCCCCTTGCATGCCAGTGCAGAGGTGGAAGTATGAGGCAAGCTGTCCTTGAGGAGCAGGGGCAGAGCAGTCCCCGCATTCCTGAGAGCAGGGACTATATGCCCGGCATGAGTGCTGGCTACACAGGGAGTACAGGGAATGCTATTTGCTCCTGCCCCACAACTGCACACACAAGTAAGGATCAGGCAGAATCCTGCCCAAAACAAAGGGAGTCTCAACTATCTGCCCTAGACTGAACATAGATTCCTCTCTTCTCTAGCTATCATTGAAACCTGTCTGTGAAAAAGACTTGGACTTCCTGCCCTGATTTCCCACCCTGGTTTTTCAGTCAGCCAGCAGGAAGCTGTGGCAGCCATTCACAGAATGTCTTCCTCAGTAGAATTATACCAAATATTTTTAGTAGTTTCATCAGAAGGAGGTTTATAAATTTGGGGGAATAAAAGACTATGGCTAAAAAACAGATTATGATTACTTAAATCTGTGTGAGGTCCTGTGTATATTTCTATTACCCTATTAATGATCACACTTACAATCTGTCACTCCATTTTTGTGGACTTGAAGTCACCCTTTTCTAGATTTTTTTGGCCATACTGCTCACATGTTTACAGAAACTGTTGCATTACTGGATAATGAAACAAAATGAGGGGAACAGGTTCCAAATATCTTGCTGATCTCTGCAGTGGCAAACAGAAAAATCATTGTATTTAATCTGCATCGATTGTTTCCGTCTGACTTCAGGGTTGCTAATAATTAACCCAGCATGTCAACTCCTGTTTCTCTGGACTGCTGATTTCATAAACTCATACTTGCATTTTATAGGATTAACAGCATAGTTCAGCAGATTATCTTGCATTATCAATGTAGAGAGAGGTACTTTGTTCTGATCTAATTATAAACTTTATGTATCTTACAAGTATTCTGGAGGTCAATGTCAGGAGAATGGTTCAGAAAAAAAAAATTCCATTCCATCCAAACTAATGCTTCCAACGAACCCAAGCTTTTGTGAGTATGGCTATGGCAAGTTTAATGTTAAGGTTTTGTGTCACAACCTGTCCCGCCCCCTCCACTCGTGAGTAATATATGTAGTAAAAGCATTAGAAATGGACCCAAGCCACAAAATTCACATTTTTACCACTCCAAAGTTCAGAGGTGTATGCAAGGCATTGGCTTTTTGTGCATGTGATTATCTCTTTTTCTAATAGCTGGTCCTGTAAAGAATATGAGTATGCTCTTTACTGATAGCTAATGCAGTTACTTCTTTAGCTTAAGTGGTGAAGATTGTGTTGCTGGTGTTGAAGGTCTTGGGTTTGGTTCCCACTCTTGACCATGGGAGTCTGTACATGTGTGTCCATGGGTCCTTCTATTTGGATCTGGGGATTCTGCTCAGCACATTAGGAAAACAGGGACTAGCTGCAAAAGGAGGATCCATATTTTGATTTCAAACTCGCCGCCCCCACCATCACCCCACAAAAAATAAATTGGGGAATGTTTGTGTCTATGGTTTTGTTTTTGGTCCAGCTGAAATCTGTGTATACTGTAAGCATGAGCACAGGTGGTTTCTTTCTGTAAATTGATGCGCATCCACTTGACTAAGGAGTTAGAGCTCTTAGTGTTTTTCTTAAGTAACGGACACGTGATAAATAGTATTTACACCACATGGCTGGGTTCATCTCCCAAGACCTGAGACATTACAGTTCCAAATATATACAGTAGGAAACAAGTCAAGTACTTACAGGTGGACCCCTTGATCCTATTGGTCCCTCTACCCCCTGTGGTCCTTGTTCGCCCTGTTTTCATGACAATAAGAACAGAGCAAGTTTGAAAATCAACTCTTGGCATAAAATAGGAATATTCTAGTGAAAGACTCAGGGAAAAAAAAGAAAAGTGTTCTTACAGGTTTACCAGAATTTCCCATCAAACCTGGTCTTCCAGGGGCACCTGCATTACCCTATTAGACAGAACAGTGAAAAAGTTAGCCAGGCCAGGCTACCATACCAGTTCAAGAGAATTAAAAAAATTAACAAGCAACGAAATCAAACCACCTGTTTTTGCTCTTCCTCTTTATTCCCCACCTAATTCCCCTCCATCCAGTTCCTCTAAGTTCTTCCCTTATTTTTGTACAGCAATCAAACACACTGATGGGACTCCAATTGCAGTGGATGCATGGAAGCCCACCATATATTTACATTGAACCCAATCCAAACTTCCCATCTCATCTCTCTTTTGAGTTCCTCAAACAAATATCTGTTGGTCTGAAATTTTCCATGCTTTGGTTCAGACCATATGTGAATATTTGTGGAAAGTTTGAGCAGAATTGGAACAGCCATTTTCAGTTATTTGAATTATTAGAATTGAAAGCTCTTGTCATTTTGTCCATTTAATGGAGCTGCATATAACTATTCTTATTAATGTATCTAATCCTTTTTTGAAGTGTACCATGCTATTTGTATCAATTATATCCTCTAGCGGTGAATTCCACAGAATTACTATACGCTGCATTTAAAAAAAAACAACCACCCAAACATTTTCTTTTAAGCGTTTGGAATCAACAAAACCTTCTTTCATCTTTTATGCAAGATCAATACTATTGTCACAGTGAAAGAATGACCAACCACTAATTAAGTTTTTGTTCACTTATCTGCCACGTATCTTTTTTTTATGTCAACGGCTATCCTTCATTTAACCACAACGGCAAGTGAACAAAATTTCACTGGCTCGTTTAGAATTTGATAAGCACAAAATCCAGTGTTAGAGGAAAGGAAGTATTCAAAATAGATTATTTAAAATATTTTACCTTTGGGCCAGAAACACCTTGTGCACCTGGGGAGCCAGGAAAACCCTAAAAGAAACAACATTTTAAACATCATTTATGTGCTGTTACGGAGTCTGGAAAGCACCTTTCTAGTGCCTTTCACCTAAAGATCTTGATGCACTTTCCAAACAGCAATGGATAAAGCCTGATTCCCCTCTGAAGTAGGTTAGTATTATCATCCCCACTCTTATCTTATGCTCAGACTTCAAGATCTCCACTCTTGTTTACACTCCACATTCCCTTGTATACAAGTGTTCACAGCAAATGTTCTCTTTTGCTACATTTTTTCCTAACTATAAGCAGGACCAACTTTAGAATGTAAGTTTACATCAAACAATATTTTAACTCAGTTCCTTCAATATCTTCTCTGAGTATCTGCTCCTGCAGCAGAATGTTTTGAAAAAGTTTGTGTTGGGCTTTTAACACTGGACACTGGTTTCACACAAACAATCAATCACTGTGGGAGGAGTAACTGTAACCAGTCAGGAAGTAGTCTTTACCCTGGCATTGCAAAAGTAAAGGAAACAAGGTTTTTTAATTTGGGAACATTATGCACTATCCATATTCAACA
Source organism: Emydura macquarii macquarii (assembly GCF_026122565.2). NCBI lineage: Eukaryota > Metazoa > Chordata > Testudines > Chelidae > Emydura > Emydura macquarii. The sequence continues at coordinate 100,680 of NW_027131061.1, forward strand.
TAGTCAAAAATTTAAATCTATAAACTACAAGATTAAATATAAAAATGTAAATACCAGTGTGGCATATATCTCAGTCACTGTGACCGATCCACATGAATTAAGAACAGCATTATGTATTTTAACAGCAGAGTAGTGCTATGCCTTTTATGTCTGTAATTTATGATAGGTTACATTTGTTCTTAATCACTTATATTGTTTGAATGAAATGAAACCCTCATAGACTCGGAAAGGACCAATATGATAATCTAGTCTGACCTCCTGCACAATGCAGGCCACAGAACTTCACCCACCCACTCCTGTAATAAACCTCTAACCTATGACTGAGTTATTAAAGTCCTCAAATCATGGTTTAAAGACTTTAAGGTACAGAGATTCCACCAGCAAGTGAGCCGTGCCCCATACTACAGAGGAAGGCAAAAAACATAATACCCAAGTGTGGAGAGCTCCATAATGGGATATCTGGAAATTGTCCCATCACACTCGTTTTATGACAGTGAGGGATTTGTATCCGATCCCCCACATCCCTTCCAGTTGGGACATTTTGGGACAGGAGAAAACATGGAGCACTCCAGCAATCACAGACTGGGAGAATAGCCGCAGGGGATTGTTCCATCTCGGGTACATTTGTCCAGCCTTAGGCTGCTCTAACTTGCATTGTGGACCACTGTGGCCTCCAGCCAGTCCCAAGATTAGAAGAGGTAGAAAGCCATCTTTCACTACCCCACCTCCTCAGCTGCCCCAAACACAAGCAGCACAGCTGAGGACTCAGTGTTGATAAAGATAAAATCACATCCTGATACATAGCTATCAGGATCTATACACAGTGCTGTAACTCAAACAATTCTCCCCTCAAAGAACTACAGCAATGCCTCCTACACATCAGAATGACCACAAACCTCACCTCCTACAGCATGAAATGTAAAACCCACACTCAAATAAATAAATACAAGAAATCCTGGGTGCTTATATTCAAATTTATAAGGCACTCAAGATGGGATTCAGAAAGATATTTAGGCATCTAACTCTCTTGATTTCAGTCTGTGATGAGCAAGTATATAAACCTAGATAGATAGTTGGATAGAATTATAGAGAGATAATTAGCAAAAAGAATTGAATAAAGAATAAATATTGATAGGAAAAATTAAGAAAGCATTCTACTGATTTGTAAACTAATTACTTTATACTTCAAGCTAAACCACACTCATAACTTCAAGCTAAACCACTACTATTAGACAAGGTCTAGTAAACTTCTAGAAACTTCTGCAAAATTAAAAATTTCTTGGGCCACAGCCTCAGATCTTCCCGCAGTGTGCAAAGCGAAAGGTGATGTGTAAAACTCATTCTGCTCTGGTCCTGGTGTCTATGTCTTCTACTATGTGCTCTGTTAGAGTAGCCTGAGGGCTGTTATTTATGCCTGCCTGCAACTTCCACAAGGCATTGAACCCCTAGCCCAGAAGTCCCAGTAACTGTTGCATGCTGGCCACACCCTTTTTTAGTAACCTATTTCCCCATTATGCTGACAGCTAGGAGGCTGTTTTGCATGCAAGCCCCTATTTTGGCTATACACTTTAGGATCACCCTTGCACTGGAGTTATCCTCCTTAGGCCATTCACTCAGCTCTTCCACCCAAAGTATGCCAGCAATGAAGCACAAAGCAGGCACAAGGGCATCTGAGGAACTGGTCACCTCTTCGTTTTATAGCTAAATGACTTTCACACTTAAAGCACCAGATACCTACTGGCAGTCCTTGAAGTCCTGCATCACCTGGAGCACCAAGTTTTCCTGGTTCACCCTGAAAAAAAATGGATATACGTAAATTATACAAAATCGTTAATTAAATAAGTGAAAAACCTTTATTTCTAGAAGGCAGAAACAGCGTGTTTTTAGACATTTAGGCTGAGGAAGCTTACTACGTATTGCCATAGTTCACAAACCAAAAGCAGTAGCACAAATGAAAAACATACAAAATATACAGGTGAATGGAGCTACCACAATTAGAACAATGTGTATCAAGTGACATGTAAACTGAGATAGCCAGACAGGATAAAATTAGCCTACCTTAGCTCCGGGCATTCCAGGGATCCCTTCCCGGCCATCAACCCCTGGTAAGCCCTTGAAACAAAGATAGCATATTGTTATAAAGAATGCTCTTTGCTTGTCTTAATGCTGTTCCCCAGCACTTGCAGTGTAAAGGATTATGATAGCGAGCAAATTTTTAAAATAAATGAGATATACATACAGCCTCTCCTTTGGGCCCAGGAAGACCAGTTATTCCTCTAATACCTTGAGGACCCTAAAATATATAAATATACATACATACAAAATATATAAATATACATATTGAACTGACAGATGCAAGAAGCATCAATACATGCTTATTCATGGATGTGTTAGGTAAGTTACCTTCAGCACACATAACGTGATATATAATATTATTGCTAAATGTTTACGTGCAAATATGACTGGAAACTCATTTGAACTCACCCTGTCTCCCTTCGGACCTGTCTCTCCCCGTAGACCTCTTTGTCCCTGGTCTCCCTGCAGGAAATATTTTCATTTAGCAACAAAGTCAGAATACAATTGGCCATATTGATTAAATGAAATCAAGTAAAACTTCAAAGGTGAAATTCACTCAAGTGCAGACAGACTGTGCTTGGCCCTATGCAACACTTGGGCCCCAAATGAAGAGTTTAGGTGGATCTTAAGTGGTACATAGGGACCTTTGTGAGCCCCCTCAAACTGATGAATTTCATTGTAATGGCTCAGTTTCTTGGGAACCTTAAACTTGCAGTGAAACCAATTAGCATTTGGGTCCATAAAGATGCAAGATCTAGCACCCAAATAATAAGCACCATTGCCTTTTACATGTCATTTTATTTTCACATTTACCCATACTCAGTTTAGGCTGCACTGTCACTCTATAAAGAACTAAAAAGTAAGTCAGTGGAACCCTCTTAAAAGGAAATAATTTCACTATGGGAAGGAAAGAGATCTAAATTCCCTGTATGCTGGTGTCCATGCTGACTAGTCCATTTAGGCAATTATAAGTAGATATATAGTTTACTCAAACCTGAAAATAAACTAAATGATACTTCCCTTACCCTTATTTGATCAAAACATCACTTCAGGCCTTCAGGTACTTATGCTCAGAAGGTGAGTAAATCTGTGATTTTTCTGTGAAAGAGGAACTAATTCTAAATTAAATCTGTTTAATTTACATTGATATTGATTAGCCTTTGCAGTTTATTATAGTGACTGGCCCTGATTTTTGGCCAAAAGCAAAGGACCCAAAAGCAAGGGAGGGCAGAAAAGTGAATGTAAGCCACTTCTGCATTCCCTGGGTCCCAGAACTTTCAGGGACATGGTTTGGTCCCAGGTTTAAATCCACAATTTACTAAGAGTTGTGAGTTGCATTTGTGGGCAGAAATTATAGTGCACATCACATATATAAATTGCTGTAAATTCTGCACAGCACTTCATAAACATATAGTAAGAGACGTTTTGCCCTTATAGGCACCATCATACCTTAACTACAGCATCAGTACTGTAATCCTATGATATTAATAGTAGTAACTGTTTATAGTGCAGGTCTGCTCTGAAATGTGATTATGAAAATGTCATTGTGGAGCTCCACATTAATGTATCTAAACAAATTTGCTCAGTTTAAATGCAAAAAGAAGGGTGTGTTTTGTTTTTGTATTCCCAACTGCAAGAGCTGCAAATTCCACATGGGATTTGAAAGTCTAGATAGATACCTTCCTTTCTGTGTATCACTGCCAGTAACAAAGAATCTACAAAGACTAAGTTACACTCCTCATTTACACCTGTGCAATCCCACAGGTCTCAGAGGGTTGCAAAGATATAGCTGAGAGCATAATGGGCTAGATCCACACATTTTAAGCACTTAAATCCAAAATTTAAATAGTAAAACCCTTGCTCAGCTGCTGCCTGAACTTGTAGGTTTAAATGCCACAGGTGTCTACGTTTCCACTGGTAAAGTCCCCGAGGTGCCTAAATTTCTGCCAGTGGGCATATGCACAGCCACCTAAATCCTGACAAACAGCACCTAGTTCATGCCTAAGACTTGGTCTTCAAACTAGTTCCAGAGGGGTAGCCGGGTTAGTCTGTATACAGCAAAAACAACGAGAGTCCTGTAGCACTTTAAAGACTAACAAATTTCTGCAGGCATAAGCTTTTCATGGGCTGCAACCAACTTCGTCAGATGGGTGCAGCCCATGAAAGCTTATGCCTGCAGAAATTTGTTAGTCTTTAAAGTACTACAGGACTGTTGTTTCTTCAAACTAGGCATTCCCTCGCCTGTCTCACCTGCTTGGCCTGATCTGGTAGATGCTCTTAGAGCAAACTTCCCCAGCTGAGCCATGCACAAAACACCAGAGGAGATGATGCCACTGCTCCCTATCATACAGCCCAGAAGTTAGAGCACTTGCCCAGGATCTGTCCCCCCTCTACCTGATTTCTACTTGGTATAAAATATTTAAATATTCACTTGGCCACAGAGAAGCTAAAAATGATTCTATGCTCAGTGGTTAGTGCACTCACATGGGAGATCTGGGTCCAGTCTCTGATCCAATAAGTGTTTAAGTATTTTACACAAAGTGGACCTGGGTCTCCACATCCTGGGTGAGTGCTCTAACCACAGGGATAAAGGGTATCTGGGGTGATAAAATGAGACACACACTCCTCTTCAGTTTTTGTAAGAAAGAACTTTGAGGGACAGGATTTAGATATCACCATTCTCTTTGGCATCTTTTTTGGCTAGTTTAGGCAGTTCCCCTCTCAGCTGGCTGGCTTTTGTGAATCCCTTTCTTAGGCACCTAACTCTTCCCAGGCCTTGTATAAGCAGCCTGAGCACTGAACTTAGGGCTGAAGATTCCACTAGGTGGCAAGGTGCCTAAACGCTAGGCATTGTAAATTAAGCCCAGGTCCCCTTTGTGGGTCTGTTCCAATGAGGGGATAATGGTGTGCAAAAAGGAAAGAACCCAACTTGACTTTCAGAACCCAAGGGGCGCTTACAGACTTGGCACTGAGAAATGAACATCTTTTTACTACGTGCCTGTTCTGCTGTTATCATGTTACACCATTACTAAGATTAAGATTTTGTCACAGTTATTTTTAGTAAAAGTCACGGACAGGTCACAGGGCAATACACAAAAATTAATGGAAGCTGTGACCTGTCTGTAACTTCTACTAAAAATAATCAGGGGGGGCCTGACCAAATGCCTCAGGGGGGAGGATGAGAGCCCTACCCTCCCCCGGCAGGAGGGACAGGCTGTAGCAATCATGGCGAGGAGCTCAAGGGAGCACTGTGACTCCCAGCTCTTGGGTCCCCTGTGGTAGAGCGGGGTTCCAACATCCACTCCGGCCATGGCTGACGTCTCTGGGGTCCACCGCTGAAGCTTGAGGCTGTGGCTCCACATCACCAGCAGCCCAAGGCAGGTCAGGGCTGCAGGATCCCTGATGGAGGCTGGGAGCTGCAGGGGGCCCCAACCACTCACAGCAGCTTGGAGTTCCAGAGTCCCCACCCCGCCGTCCCAGCTCAAGGCTGCGGGGTCAGAGCCAGGGGGTCCTACTGCCTGCTGTGGCTTGGGGCTCCAGGGTCCGTCTGCCACCCACCACAATGGATGGTAGCAAGGTGCTCCTTTCGTGGTGGATGGCAGTGGGGTATCCCCACCACCTGCAGCGACTTGGGGCTCTGGGGTCCCTTCACCACCACCCCAGCTCATGGCTGCGGGGCCGCTTGTCGTGGCTGCGGGTTCCCTGCTGCCCTGCCACAGCTCCGGGACCTCTGCCGCCTATGGTGGCTGAGAGCTCCAGAGTTCCTGCAGCCCCCAGAAGCTGAAGAGGATGATTTCACAAAGGTCTCTGGAAGTCACAGAATCCGTGACTTTCGTGACAAAATCTATCCTTAACCATTACCATCAATAGCAACATTATCAGACTCAAAATGCCTGAAAAAATGGATACAATACACATCACCTGTATTAAGGTGCTTAATTATAACAATTTCTCTGATATTTCAAAATACACTGTGCCCTTTTGTTATGACATCTAAAACATCCAAACTGCTTTCCCCACCAAAACAAATATTGTTAGAACAGGGTTAAAGTGCTCTTGTTTAAATGGAAACTTTTAACTTCTATTGGACTCCAAAATGATTTGTTTATCCACATGTATGAAGGGGGAGAGTCACTGTGATTTTCATCATTCAACTGAATAATGCAGAGAGAAGCTTTTCTGTTTTGTTTTTAAAACAAGTGACTTTTGTGTCTCCTAAACATAAAAGTGTGTGCAGCTGTGTTATGATAATAAGCAGTAATAGATTCTAAGCTATATATGGAGTGCCCAATTTAAAAAAAAATGTTTTTTCTTTACATATGCCATTTTAAGAACATAAATTGTTACACCAGTTATAAATTGCTGCTGGCCCATCTAGTCTGGTATCAGTTACAGGAAATCATCTATTCTTGAAGCTTTAGAGAAAGAAGAAATGCTCAGACACACATATATATAGGCTTATTGTTATATCATGGGCTGAGGAGAGAATTACTTGTACACATTATCGTTTGTACAGAATCTGATTATGCCCATAAGCATGAGAGAAGAAGAATGAGAGAGAAGCTGACAAACAACACTAATAATGGCTCCCTTATGCCCTGGCTAGCCCAGCTTGGGGGATCCTGAGGTCTTCCCACAGCCTACTCTGACTTACACCAGTTAGAGCCATCCCCTAGGGACCATAGGCCAGCTGGGGATACCCAGAACAGTGTGATTCAGCTACTCCTTCTCCCCACCCCGGGGAGCCAGGGGCTGCATGGAGGGAGATGTAGCAGGTGGATATGTTGGCTTTATGTCAGTAAGGGACTTGTAGGTGCTTTCCACTCCATTTGCCACTCAAACAGTGCAAAGGGCCTGCTCTAATGTAATGACTGTGGCCCCTTGACCTTGGTGAAATAATATGTTTAGCCCTGAAGCTGAACAGATTAAAGACCACTGCTGTAGAGAACGTAGGAGATGGAAAGACTTCAGCCTCGCCAGAACTCCTTCTCAACTTGGCAAAACACTAACCACTACAGATAGAGCAGTGTCAATTGTGGTTGTTGACGAATTAGCTAAGGTTAGCTCCAGGAGCCCTTAAAGGCCAGCTGCCCCTGCTTTCTAGCTAATGTAAGTGGCTATTTAATACTTATGAAAATAAGTAAACCTTTTAAAATCATAACTAAATTCAGTGGTCCAAATTCTTCCTTCATTTGCACTGATATCAGTGGAATTATACTGAATTTACAATGATCTAATGAGACTAGACTTTTGCCCTTTGGTCTTGATTTTTCCACAGACCAACTGTACTCTGTACCAGATATATCAGGGAAAATCCTCACCTTCATAGCTGTAAGGCAAAGATACCTTAAGTCACTTATTACCTCCTCTCTGTTTAGCAGAACCTTCAATTTGTTTCCACACATACTGCGGGAAAACCCTCTTGCCAAAGCGGACGTCCCCCTGCTTTATTTCTATATGCTTTCTTATAAGTCAGTAGCACTTTGAAAGATCTCGCTGACAAAAAACTCTACTTACGGATCCACCAGGGAGCCCTCGTGGTCCAGGGTCACCATCCAGGCCACGAGCACCCTACAAAATAAAGACAGAAGGGCTGATACCTAACACTTATTGAGCACCTACATATCCCACTTACTTCAATAGGAATTGCAGGTGCCCTGCGCCTCTCTGAATATGGCTCTGGGTTATTATAATAAATACAAACAGTTTTGACAAAGGGGCTTTTTAATCTTTCTAAACTCTAGTTTGCCATGTAGGGAGTTATATAATTAATTCCACGCAATTATTATATATGGAATTATGTCATTCCTCTATCAAAATGTACTAGATGGTGATGAATTAAACCACTTCAAACTATTTCAGAATAATTTGTGGTTGTTTTTAACTTCTTTCCTGTATTACACAAAATCATGCTGTACATAGATAGCATAATGGACTGACACCAAAATGTGAATTGCAATTGAATAATTCAAAACAACTGATTTTTATATAGTGTCGCATAAAACTGTCTTAAAAATGCTTTATAGAGAGAATCAATTATACACCAAAGTAAAAAGAAATATCTTCAGGAAAGATTTAGAAAGAATAAGGAATGTGTGTCTCAGAGAGAGGCAGTGAGTATTTCACACAGATGGGGCAGGAAATGTAAGTGGACAAATAACTGTGGAGGGTGAAGGGGATAGCGGGGATAAATGGCTGGAGTCGCAGAATGAGAAAGAGGCAAAAGTCAGTCACTAAAGTTTCAGAGGAAGGGCTAGTCATGAAGATTTTGAAAATCCGAAGGGCAGTTTGATTTGGTTTCAGAGATGAATAGGAGATCAGTGACGATGACTTAGAATGAGATGGTTCCTCTTCCTGGATTGAGAGAGTATTATGGTCACTGCATTCTGGTTTATGTGAAAATCAGGAATACAATAAAACATGGAAATGCAATAGTTTGGGAATTGATTAATGAATGGATAATGATTCAGCAAGAAAATAATGAATTCTGGTAACATATCGGTGGTGGTAATTAGCAGACAAGCAGACAGAGATGTGAAAGGCTGGGTGGAGAATGGATATCAATAGTTGTGAATAGGCATTGTATGTTGTCAACACTGAGAGAAACCGGGCCTTTGCATCAGGGAATAAAGTTCAGAAGGTTGTGAGCTTTGCTTTCCATACCTTCCACTAAATACTGAGACTGAATTTACACCATTCTGTTCAGTGACTGGCTATCAGCACGGAGTTAATGGAAGTGATCCATGTACCAAGGCAAGCAAGTGAAAACAGGAGACAGGAGAATTAGAAAGGTTGAGAAGGACACAATCACGGAAAGGAATAGTCAGTAAAACGTTTGTTTTATTTTAAAAGGTTATGGCCAGTGTAAATTAATATCACAACTAAGCTTGATGCCTTGCTAACAGGACCATGTTTTATTACCCTGAAAGACCAAGGTGATATGCTAAACTACTGCAGATCTTGGGGAGAGGGAGAGAGTGGTAGGAAACTGCAGAGAGTAAGTCCACTTCAATAAAATTTGTTGATGTTCTAAAGGCATTTATTCAGAAAGGATAGGGCTGGCTGTCCTCCTGACCAGAAGTATAATGTTACAACTGCTGGAGCTCACATGGTAGGAGAGGGAAAGTGCAGGCATAGCAAAGGAGGGTATCAAAAGTTTACGTAAGGCTAAACCCAGAAAGCACCCACTGCATAGTGACCCATGGTTTAAAAAGTTACATGTAGTGGCCCGTCTCCAAATACCAGCTGCATTATATTTTACTGCTAATACTTACTTTGTTCCCTTTGGCTCCCATTATACCAGTTATGCCTCTCAAACCTTGAATCCCCTGGAAATGAAAATTAAGAAGTATATTGTGACAATTCAGACCATACTGCTATTTTCTTATCAGAACTGTGGTAGTTTTCAAATAGTAACTTCTTAAGGTACTACATATTTTCTTTGTCGTTATTTCACAGCTTTCCTTATATATATAAAAAAGAGCCAAATGCTTCTGCATTAAAATATTTAATTCATATGGTAATTTGAAAACTTTACAATTAATAAAGGATCAAATTAGAAAACAGGTAGCTCATAGACTCATAGAAGATTAGAGTTGGAAGGGACCTCAGGTGGTCATCTAGTCCAACCCCCTGCTCAAAGCAGGACTAACCTCAGCTAAATCATCCCAGCCAGGGCTTTGTCAAGCCTCATCTTAAAAACCTCTAAAGATGGAGATTCCACCACCTCCCTAGGTAACACATTCCAGGGCTTCGCCACCCTTCTAGTGGAAAACTTTTTCCTAATATCCAACCTAGACCTCCCCCACTAGCTCAGTCTAGAGAAACTGTCAGATTGATCAAAACTGCACTGAACCTCAAACCCAACAATGTTTTAGGGACAGAAAAACACTCGTCGTTCTGTAGACCACAAAGTTTAAGTAAACCTCTGAAAAAATCTGAGTGAGAGGAACTGGGTCTAAGGCTTTTATTTCCAAGCCCTGGTCTACACTTACCTGGAGATTCGGTGGCAGTAGACAGGAGTTACGTAAACTATGCTGAGTAGCTTGCGTAACTCCTGTCGACTGCTGTGCTTCCCTTCTGCATGCCGTCTTCACGGCACTGCGTCGACAGGAACTGTGTTCCCGTCAACGCAGCACTACACTACTTGAGCGGGTGGTTTTACTCAGTCGACTTCCTGATCAATTGAGCGGGTCTACACTGACCACTCAGTCGATCCAGAAAGATCGATCTGGCGGTGGCAACTTTGCCCCCATCAGTATAGACATACCCCAAGAAACCTTACAGACTATTTCAGTCCTTATAGTGTATCCTATAAACTTACCCCTCAGGCCAGGCATATCCCTTTTTAGGCTGACATCACTTTCTCAACCTCTTGAACCCTGGATTATAGCGGACAGCACTTTAAGATATTGTGATTTTGAAGAGCTGTTAGTTAGGCCACCTACTGATGGTGCTGTGGAGTTAAATGAGGAATGCAATGTGGTGTTTCCCGATGAATGCACCATAGGAGAAACCTGTCTGGCTGGGGTCACTACAAGTGTGTTAAATGACTAGACCTGGCTGAGGATGAACACTACAAGCCCCTTCAGGAACAGAAAATGCATCTTTTAGTACTGTGATCTCAGGCAACTACTTTAACTATAGCAGGGAGATTTTATCACTCTCAAGGACAAGAAGGGATTATATTCTTTGTTCCATGCAGTCTCCTGTGTTTCTGTAAACCCTAATCAGGTTTATGTTTGTCTGGACCTCCATGATGTAGGACTTGAAAGTCATGCCCATGAAGGTTAGCTCAGCCTACTGAATGATTTCATTCCCTCCCAGATTGCACTAGTTGAATCTCCAGTCAAACCTGGATACAGTAAGTATTATAGAACTCTTTTCAGTCCCAGAAAAATTTAAGTCCTCACCATCTACGCTTCTTTCTCCTGACATTCTCACCAGGAAATAACAAACTAAGCAAACTCTGACAAAGGGAGTAAGCATGCCATGATTAAGGCCTAGCTCTGTTGTTGGGAGCAACTCCCTTGCTTCTTCCCATTCCCTAGTGCCTGTCCGAGCTATGGGAACTGGAGGGAGGGCTGATCATAGTGGAACCAGCTAAAGAAGAACAAACAGGAACAGGGAAATTAGGGATCTTGGAAGAGGCACAATGAATGTGACCAAAGCAGTTTGTCACAGTCTGCCCTGTAGTGGTGGCCACTAAATTCCCAGTTCTGCAAAGTCTAAGGATACATCTACACTGCAAAAAAAGACCTATAGCAGCAAGTCTCAGAGTTCTACAGACTTGGCGACACACTGCCATGCTAAAAATAGCCATGTTGACGTTCCCTCTCGGGCTGGAGCTCGGCCTCTGAAACATGGTGAGGAGCACGGTTCTCAGAGTCTGATCTCCAGCCCAATCAAGAATGTCTAGGTGGCTATTTTTTGCACAATAGCACAAACCCAAATCTATAGACCTGGTCTCTGAGACTCACTGCTGCAGGGTTGTGTTATTTTGGTTTTGTTTTGTTTTTGTCAGTGTAGATGTTGTACCATAAGTCTCAAAGTTAAGCACACGGGTATGTCTTTGCAGGTTCAGGGTCCATGTCACCAAAATCATACATAATAAGGCCAGAAAAGCCCAGTTCAGTCATCTACTTTTCCCCCTGTGGTTTAAAAACTAATACAAGACTGATCACACTAATTATTTACAATGTGAAAGCATTACAAAAACCAAGCACTGACAGTAGAAAAGGGCATGCACAGCTTTAAATATTACTATGCACAATTTTAAATATTTTTACCTTTATTCACAATCAGTGTGATAATGTTATTAAAAGGTAGATGTATATTATTTCATATCAAATTGCTTACAAAAAAGAAAATAGATATGGTGAAATGAAACAAATTGATAGTGCTATTCAAAAGAAAATACTTTACTGGAGGGCCTTGAGCTCCGACTTCACCTATGACTCCCTGGTCGCCTTCCTCACCCTGGAAAAATAAAAGAGAGAAAGCTGAAGCAAATCCATACCCGAAATGGAAAAACACTATCATCATAAGAGTTACCATTTCTTACTTACTGATCCCTGTCAACATGCTCTGCATTGAAGGAAACCCAGCATAAGACATTCTCTACCCCAAAGAGCTTACACTTTACATTAGACAGATAGTAAATTCAGACACACAATACACTAACGCATTAAATGAAAGGGCAATTACAACACAATTCAACTCTCTCTGTATTTAAAAAATGCAGATTTCTTTCTTTGCTGAATTATTGTTTATAGGCTTCATGGAAGAAATGTGTTTTAAGAAGAAGATTAATGACGATAAGTAAGGTCATTTGACTTAAAAGCAGTAAGAATATTTTTAATTTAGGCTGAATCATTCCATTTTTCTCACAGTTAGTATTCCCAAGTTTGTTCATTCAGATTTTAAAAACTGTAATGAGGTTTATGTTGGAGTCTGAAACCTGGATGTGTATGCTGATAGCCTCACATATAATCCAGCATTATCCTTCAGTGTTGTTATTATTAAACCAAATACTGTGCCTTTATTAATCCAGACATCTTCCTGGTGACCAGGTGACACCCACCCTTATGCTGTTGTAGAGCACAGCTACAATTTTCAGGCTGATTTGCAAGAGGCTGTTTCTGAGGCACAACAAGGATTTGGCAACTCTTATAGCTCAAGCATTCTGAAAAGGGTAAGGGGACTATTTCTAAGAAGTCAATATTCTTTTCATTGTATATATGGATAGGGAGCAGAGGTTTATTGCACAAATTTTGTTCCTTATTTTTTAAGGTAATTTAGCTTTTGAAAGGTGCTAGATTGTCTGCCAGGGAAAGAGAAATCCTCTGTAGAGCAAAAAGTTACAGCATGGGCCAAGGTAGTACAAGGTTCCCTAAATTTCCTCACAAGAACTCAACAAATCCATTCCAGATGAATTATGTTTTCAGGTGAGAATGTAATTCAGTCTTCAAGCAAATTCAGTCCTTGCCCCTTTCCTTCATCTCTGGTGTGGTTTCGCTCTTTCCTCTTCTCTCTTTCCTCCCCATGTCGCCATCTCATTTTCCCTTTGGTCTCTCCCTGTTCAGTTGTGCCACCCTATGCATTCTTGTCTCCTACAGACTCTCTGCACTGAATTCCCAGTTTTTTAACATTAATAAATACCAGTTTTATTTTGCAGCTAGTTCAATAATAATGATTCTAATGGTCAAAATGAAAAGTGAGGATGCCAATTTCTCTGTGATGATGAATGCAGAATGGGGGGATGACTTAGCAGATAATATGCTGACTGTGACCCAAGTGCCATATAGGAAGTGAACTCTCAGCCCTTTTTGGCAGGCAGAACAATCAATAACTTTGATGGATTGGAAAAAGATGACTCTTTTTGAAGAAGAGGCTAAACTGGCAGTTATTTTGCCACCAATCATTGCCTTTCCATTAAAAATACTGCTAGCCCATTAAAATACTGTTATCTTACCTTATGGCCTTGTTTTCCTGGTTCACCAGCCTCTCCTTTTACTCCTTTGTGACCCTAAAATAAATTAACAAAAAAAAAAGTGCAGACAATGTATTTAGAATTTGAGATATCCAGCCTTCCAACATAGACTACCTCCCACTCTCCAGGTGTACCTTCTGTAACACCTCCTCAACTCTGTATACACCTAGACACACTGGGACATGGGCTGTGGTGCCACCTTCAGAAAAACCTAATCCCAGATCCAGTAAATCACTGTCTCCAACATTGCACTAATAATTCCCTCACAGGGCTAGTATTCCCAGAAATCATTCAAAAGAACATACAAGAAACTAGAGTAAATGTGACTCAAGGAGGTGCTTGTTTCAATTTGACATGCTGAGGCCTTCTATAAAATCAAAAGGCTTGTAGGAATACCTAGCATGTCTGAGGCTTTGGGACTACAGATGCTTTGGAAAGTGATCTGAGCAATATTTTGGCACTATGTTTTCTGGACAATATAATGGGAGACCTAAAGGCCAGCAAGTGCCCACCCCATCAATGGTTCAGCATGGCAGTCTGCATAACTATAGTGATAAAGCAATTAGTTTAAGTACATCAATTCTCTTACCTTCATTCCTATTAGGCCAGCGTGTCCAGGACGACCAGGGGCACAAGCAGTGGGACACTGAAAAAGTACCCACACATTGAGTTAGCATGGATAAGAAATTTTAAAAGGTATATTGTGATTTAAGATTGTATTTTTCAAAAAGATAAATAAATATCTTACCAGTGGATCTCCTTCACGCAGCCCAATTGTTCCCTACATTTGATTAAAAGGTTCAAAGTTAGAAAGAGAACAAGAAGGAAAAAATGACCTTGTCTCATACAACAAAAACTACACCTGACTCACTGGACCATGCAGCGTAGAAAAGCAGAAGATATAGAGATGCCAAATTATCTCTGGGGCTGAAATCCTGAAAGTGCACTCAACCACAGCGTATGTCTACAAAGCAATTAAACACCTGTGGCAGGCCCATGTCAGCTGACTCAGGCTCGTGGGGCTGTAAAATTGTAGTGCAGATGTTCGGGCTTGGGCTGGAGCCTGACCTCTGGGACCATGCAAGGGGACAAGGTCCCAGAAGCCGGCCTCCAGCCTGAGCCCAAAGTCCCACAAACCCAGACCCCATGAGCCCAGTTCAGCTGACACAGGCTAGCTGCGAGTGTTTAATTGCTGTGTAGACCTACCCAAAGCGAGCTTTATTTAATTGCCATAAATTGAAGGACTCTGTGTGCAATATTCTGCCCTCCATCTTGGATTTGCTTTTCTGAAAAGCAAAATCCCCTCTTTGCTTTTGAAGCATCACAGATTTCTTTTAAGTACTGAAAGCCATACTTGAGAATTAGACTAAAGTAATACAATACATATTTTTGTATAAATTCACATTAAAAAAAATCACATATGAATTCAGTATATCCTGAAAACATACCATGTTTTTCTTTTAAATATCAGTATTTTAAATATCAGACAAGGCTTAATTCTGTAGAGAAAAAAAATCCCTCTCACAGCAGAAGTGATAGACTCATGAATTGTTTATCAGCCATTGGAATTGCAAGTTAGAGATTTGAGTATAAAAGGGATGCAGTCAATGGAAGGAAAATTAGTTTCTTAGGAAATGGACTGGCCTCTTGGGAAAAGGAGAGGATCATGGAGTCTACTGAGGGAAGACAGGAGAATATATTAGGAAGAAAAGTAACCATATGTTAGCAAGACTAGGTTCATGGAAAGATCTGGCAGTCTGTTATGGAGAGGAGTGCCTTCTATTTGCGCAAGGAAGCACCAGGGAGACTCTTAGGGCACTAATGGACCTCCTGAAAGTGCAAGCACAAGTATTTGGGAAAAGTTGAGGGAGTCTTTGGGAACATAATGACCTTAACTGGGATGGGAGTGGTGCATGGCAGTAGTATGAGGGAAATGGAATCTTCAGTGTAAGTAGAGAAGGAGCAGCAGAGCCTGGTATAGTTTGTTGCCTTTAATTTATTTCCTGGGTATTTTTCTCAGTTTTAGCATTCATATTTTCTACAATGGCAACTTCAAATTTTTTAGCAATTTTCATGGAAAATGAGATATGGCTCCAAGAAAACAGCATCCCTGTATTGCCGTGAGGACTGTCTAGCAAAGGAATAATAGATCAGCCTTTTATAGAGAAACTCAGATGATGCTCACATTTCCTAGACACCTGATATGTCATTCCCCAGCATGTGCTGTGTCTGCCAGACAATCAGCTGTCAATTCCACCACTCACAAATAACCATACTCCAAAGGTAAGTGCATTATACAGATCCCTCCTCTCAAAAGGCGCACACAGGAGAGACACAGAAACAGTACTTGGAAACATTTGACTCTCTGACTAGAGGTATACTTGACTACAGGGACAAATTAAGAATCTGCCTATCCTTATAGCTCTAGTCCCAATCCTACACTGTGGCCCCATGCCCCACTTGAGTGGTAGTGGAAGGTGAACCACCCTCCCAAAGGCAGGTAAGTGGGAGAAGGGGCCAACTTCCTTGTGCAAACAGCAGGGGTAACAGCAAGGAAGCCCCCAGTACTCAACCCAGCAGGAAGGTGTGTCTGCTTGCATTGATGGGCTAGGCGCAATGCACACTTCTCCTCCAGACACACAGAATCTTCTGCTTGAGTGGTGTTGGTGGGACCCACCAGAGCACTAGGCCTAAGAGTTAACACTTCCCTGAGATGGAAAGGATAGTTCATCTCTCTCAGAGTTATTGTTTTAGGCTGTCTACAGACTCAGGCAGACATCACTGCAGCCATTACACTAGGTTCACATTCCCAAACTTTTCTTTGCAACCCTGAGGGCTAGAAACTTACTTTTTTAAAATGAAAGCTGAGATTCTGATGTCATCATATGACTCTAAGAGCTAAGCCTGTAGAAATGGGCTTTTTAGTGCCTATGCCTGAATCCAGTCCTGAAGTCCTTACTCAGTCTTTTGACTTCAGTGGAAGTTTTGCATGAGCAGGAACAGAAGGACGGTGATACTAGGTCAGACCAACAGTCCATCGAGCCCAATATCCTGTCTTCTGACAGTGGTCAATGCCAGGAGCTTCAGAGGGAATGAACAGAACTGTCATCAAGTGATCCATCCCATCGTCCACTCCCAGCTTCTGGCAAAAAAAGGCTAGGGACGCTCAGAGCATGACATTGCATCCCTGACCATCCTGGCTAATGGTCACTGATGGACCTATCCACCATGAATTTATCTAGTTCTTTTTTGAACCCTGTTATAGTTCTGGCCTTCACAACATCCCATGGCACCGAGTTCCACGGGTTGACTGTGTATTGTGGGAAGAAGTACTCCTTTTTTTTTGTTTTAAACCTATTAATTTAATTGACTGACCCCTGTTGCTTATGCTATGTGAAAGAGTAAATAATACTTCCATATCACCCATGATTTTATAGACCTCTGTCATATCCCTTGTTAGTCATCTCTTTTCCAAGCTGAAAAGTCTGTCTTTTTAATCTCTCCTCATACAGAATCTGTTCCATTCCCCTGATCACTTTTGCTGCCTTTCTCTGTACCTTTTCCAATTCTAATATATCTTTTTTGAGATGGGGTGGCCAGCTCTGCACACAGTATTCAAGATACGGGCGTACCATGGATTTATAAAGAGGTAATACGATATTTTCTGTCTTATTATCTATCCCTTTCCTAATGATTCTCAACATTCTGTTAGCTTTTTTGACTGCCGCTGTACACTGAGTGGATGTTTTCAGAGAACAATCCGCAATGACCCCAAGATCTCTTTTTTGAGTAGTATCAGCTAATTTAGACTCCATCATTTTCTATGTATAATTGGAATTATGTTTTCCAATGTGCATTACTTTGCATTTATCAAAATTGAATTTTATCTGCCATTTGTTGCCCAGTCAAACAGTTTTGTGAGATCCCTTTGTAACTCTTCACAGTCTGCTTTGGACTTAACTATCTTGAGGAGTTTTATATCATCTGCAAATTTTGCCACTTCACTGTTTACCCTTTTTTCCATGTCACTTATGAATATGTTGAACAGCACTGGTTCCATTATAGATCTGTGGGGGACATCGCTATTTGCCTTTCTTCATTTTGAAAACTGACCATTTATTCCTAACCCTTTGTTCCCTATCTTTTAACCTGTTACTGATCCATGAGAGGACATCCCCTCTTATTTCATGACTGCTTACTTTTGCTTAAGAGCCTTTGGTGAGGGACCTGTCAAAGGCTTTCTGAAACTTTAAGTACACTGTATACACTGGATCACCCTTGTCCACAGGTTTGTTGACCCCCTCAAAGAATTCTAATAGATTGGTAAGGCATAATTTCCCTTTAAAAAAGCCATGTTGACGCTTCCCCAACAAATCATGTTCATCTATGTGTCTGATAATTCTGTTCTTTACTATAGTTTCAACCAATTTTTGCCTGGTACTGAAGTTAGGCTTACTGGCCTGTAATTGCCAGGATTGGCTCTAGCCTTTTTCAAAATTCAGCATCACATTAGCTCTCCTCCAGCCATCTGGTACAGAAGCTGATTTAAATGATAGGTTACACAGGGACACAACATTTACCCAAACATTAGCATATATTAAGCATAATCACTTACTCTGGGCCCTGGGGGCCCTGGTGGGCCTGGAGGACCTCTCTTTCCAGCATCACCCTAAATATTTTAGAATACATTTAATTAATTCATGGCAATGATCTACAAAACTGCTATATATCCAGGCCTGCAGCAGCTAAAGGTGAGGAAACCACAAAAGGACAGGCTAAGTAACCAATCTTAGAAAAATAAAGCTCAAATTTCAAGAATACTGTTCTGGTTGTGGAGTGCAAGGAATAAGAATAACTCGAGATGGGTGAGAGATTGTATTTGCTTGTGTCATATGCTTAAAGTTATCCTAAGAGTGTGGAGTAATCCTCAAACAACATGTGACTTATTTTTACTATTTAAGCATATAGATACTATGATTACAGGTATGATAGAAAATCCTAAAATAAATAGATGCATTACTTGAGGAATCTTCTCGAATAACACCAGTACTTTATTTACTTCATACAGCATGCCAGTATCATTGGTACTAATGTAATAGGCAGTGAAAGGATATCACATGACATCTGCTATGAAATGGCCATTTTCAGTGCTATAGACCACAACAGAAATTTCATTTAAACTCTAAAGCATTTCATTTTGTTTGATAGAATTCTATGGAATAACAGGTGAAATAATACTGTCAAGTACAGTAGTATGCAAGATGTTTGGGGGGCAATATATTACTATGTCCCTTTACTTGTGGAATTCTCTGTCGTTCCATCTCATGCATGGCATACATCTCTGTTAAATTATGACTATAGTGAGAAAAGCGATTGTGTAAACCAGACACTCTCTTATTTGCTCTGTGTGTGTATTCAAGGCATATCTGCTTTAAGGACAAGGGCTTAATCCTGTACTGTGAAGCCAATGGGAACTTTTCAATCATCTTTATTGGGAGCAGGAGCAGGCCCCAAACCAAGATTTTACTACTGTTGTCATTGGAGACAGTACTGTAAGAAATCTAGATCCTATTCTGCCTCACGTGCCATCCACAAAATTGTCAGCTAAAGACTGAATAAAGAACCTTCATCACTGGAAAGGATATACAAGTCAGAAAGAATACAATTAGATATTTGAAGCCCAAGCTGAAAATTATTATGTTTTGATTGACAGTGTTGTGGTAGCCATGTTGGTCCCATGATATGAGTGATACAAGGTAGGTGAGGTAATATATATTTTTGGACCAACTTCTGTTGATGAAAGGTACAAGCTTTCGAGCTATACGGAGCTCTTCTTCAGCTGGTTTGCTTCAATAAAAATATTAAAATCTATTTCTTATTTTCTTTCACAACCAAAACTATGGTTTTACGTCTTATTTCAAATATGAAGCAAAAATAAGACAACTTGCTGATTCTGTCCTTACTAATATTTGCCTGGTATCCACCAATGTGAAAAAGTGATTCACAGATCAGAGTAGCTAGGTGAACAGTGTGGCAAATAAGCTATTCCACAAAAAGGGGTAAAGTACTTTACTCCATCACCCCCCTGCCACTCCTGATCAAATGAAGGAATTATGATTCTGAGATATAAATTATTTTCTGGTCTACCTACGAATGCACCACCTCTGATTCAGGGAAGAGTGTAACCCATAATGTCTCTACAGAGCTCTGAAGACGTAAAGTATAAGTGCTAAGTATCAGGAGACTACAGAGATTGCTCCATCCTCATGGCTCTGTGAATGAATGGGATGTACCTAAATGGTACAAACTAGCCCTTAATCTCGCTCTGAGTTCTGCTTCTGAAAATGGGGCTAATAATCGTTTCTGACTTCACAGAGGTGTCCAGAGAATAAATGAATTAATAAGGTTTCTGAGGTGCTCAGATACTCTGGAGATCAGTGCCATAAAAAGGCTATAATTAAAGAGAAAAAAATCCTCAATCAGGGCAGGGTTGGTTGATATACAGTAAATTGGGCCACACTGAATGATGAGGATAAAAAGAAATATTGAACAACTGCCTTATTCACTAACATGAGACAGGGGTTCTGGGGAAAAACAGTGTGTGATGATGTAATAAAAGATTATCATAATGTATACACACTAGGGCCAAAGTTAACATTCTACAGGCAACCTTAACTTTGCCATTTCCTAACTTTTTAGTGACCCCCTTTGCATCTTTAGCATTCTTTAATGCACAAGGTTTTTGTGTGGAATACTGTATGAAACACTTCATTCTATTATTACAGATGGCCATATCCTTGTGCTATTATTGTTTATTTCTGACGAGATTTCCCCCAACTTGCTCCTCCCACAGCAGGAAAAAAAATCAAATGAAATACTTATGTATGTTTTTGTGTTCTCATATACTAAACCATGTTTGGATGGTATAATAATTATATTTCTTTCTACACAATGTCTTCCAGCCAGCGAGAAAATGCATATTACTGGCAAACATAATGCAGTACTCACAGATGGACCAACACGACCTATTTCACCAGGAAGTCCTGCTATTCCAGGGGAACCCTACAATAACCAAGTAAGAGAAAGAAATATGTATACATTATTTACAATCATCTGTATGAGATATATCCTAGTATATAAGCAAATATGTCCCCAAAGCAACAAGGGACAAATTATGCCCTCAGAAATGCTTATGCACATCTAAAGGCCTAAAATGTTAGCTGTAAAAATGATATATATGAATAGATACAGAACATTAGGGCCAAAATTATTAATCTGTCTTTTCATTTTATTACGTTGATTTGTTATGCAATCACACAGTATTTGGATTGTATAAAATGATACTTACTGGTGGTCCAAGAAGCCCCTTACCCTGAAAGAAGAAAAATTTGGTTAGCAAATATTTACGTTTTCTGACATTTAATCTTGTTGGATGCCAAGAGTAGGAACATGTAAGGTGACAAATTAATGCAATTCCTTCAATAACTGAAGAGTATAATATTCCTTTACTATCATGACATTTGATATAACTAGACATTTTGGCAATTGTAACTGATATTCACCAATTAGTATAAAGGTTATCATAAGATACTTAATATCAGCAGGTAATTAAAATAATTTTGTTTTACTAACCCAATCCACAATTCAAAAATATATGCACTGGCAAAGGAATGAAAAAACTAATGCTAATAGGTTTAACTACTTATCAAGCATTGAGACCTATGCCAAAAGATACACCTTGATGGCACGTGAATGGTCATTTCCTTCTCCATGGGTAGTAGTTAATAATAAATTAGAGAAAGATTTCAATTGTTTCAAGGCCTTCTTAAGTCTCTAAAGCCATTAAACCACTGCTTCTTGTTGAGCAGGAGAAGCAAGGAGCTGCTCCTGTTTACATTTACTATTCATGTTGTTCTTGATTATTTTACTCAGATATGTCCCAGTAACAAATGCTGTTTTTCCTGTTAGGTACAATAAATACCCCATAGCAAGTTTCAGCCCCAATCCTGCTAACGGTGTAAGCATATGCTTAACTTTATTCAGATAATTAGTGCCAATGAAGTCATTGGGACAGCTCAGATGCAAAGTTACACACATGCCTAAGTGTTTGCAAGATCGGGGACTGTATTAGGAAATAAACCACCTGGGTTGGGTGGTGTTTAGAAGCCACAGTATATTGTGCACTAACTGTAATTTCCAGAGAAACTTTAAAAGAACTTGTATAATGAGTGAAGAATTTCAAACATATTGATAACCTAATACAATTTCATTTTACTTTTTTAATGAAAAAGTAGTTTTCTTCCTTGCCTAGACCTCTTTTCTTTCTCTCTGCTGTTATTTAACTGTAGAACTGCATAATTTAACTCTTACATGTTTTAACTCAGTTTATTTGAAAGATGTTACATGATAAATATAACATACACTGTGGTGCAGTGTTGGACACTGGGGGATGCCTGATTATTTTGTGTTTGGATGAAATGTCCCCTCCACATATATCTCCTAGTCACATGCTGACAGCACATATCCTGCAGTCAGGTCCTATATCATAATATATATCACCCTCCAGAGAAAAGAAATCACTTACCTGAAGATTTTGTGGATTATCTTTAAAAGTTTCATTTTACCATTTTATGGCTAGGCAATAATTCTAAGAATAGGGAATAATTGGTCATACCTATTATACCTGATCTAATGGTAAAAAGATAAAAGGAAACTTTTTAAGGCCACCCACTGTATGTTATTTAAATAATTGTGCCTCTAGATCAAAATTTTAGGTGCAATACTGTAACTAGCCTTAGCTCAACATGTGCCTATTATCTAAGGTTACTTTTGAAACTGCCTCTGAATGCTGGGTAGTAGGTGCCAGGCTGTTCAGTGAAATCATGCTTCTATTGCTGCCTACAGGATCGGACGATCCAACTTAGGGCACTGTCCCCATATGGATCCTTCATTTCAAAGGTCTACCTTTTATGAATGGTGCATAGAATTGAGACGAATGGTATGTATTTTATACTGATTCATGTTCTGCTTTTTCTAAATGAGGCAGTGCCTTACTTGCCACAATGGCAGAGCCTCTGAAATAGATCCCTCACTAATTCACTGACCTTTGTTGTAGAATGGAAAGGTTTCTGGCCTTTTGGCTTTTGTGTTTTGCTTCACCTCTCACTTTAAACAGGAACTGAATATTGGAAATACCAGTCAGTGTCCAAAGAGCAAAATGGAGTTGGCTTAACTCAACTGAAGTCAGGCCAGATTTACACCACTCTCACTGTGATCAAAATCTTATCCAATGTCTTCTCAGCACAGATGGTGCCTGGTAGAAGTTAATGGTTTGAGAGGTTTAATCAGGAGAATTTTCAACAGATGCTAAGAACATGAACTCCAATACATACACAAAACGTTGTGACAAACATGACACCAGTGGGTGAAGTTCACCGAGTTTTAGAAATAATATGAAAAAATGCTAAACGTTTAGGGTGAGATTTTTAAAAGCACCTAAGTGACTTAGAAGCATAACTCCCATTGACTTTCAATGGCAAGAATGCTCCTATGTCACTTAGATGTCTCCAAAAATTCCACTCTTTGTATAACAAAATTGTATAATATATTTATAACCAAGTAATCAGGATATTTTACCAAATATTTGCCTTGTGCAGTGAATGCACAATACAGGGAATCTTGTCTTAAATAACTACCCAAACCGCCTTGTTTAGAAGAGGTGGTCTTTAATTAATGATTGTACAAAACTGCACTGGAACCTGGAGGATACTTTGAAATGGTTGTTTGAGACAGGAAATGTCTATTGGAGTTGGTTCTTATGGTAGATTTCACTGTATGTGATAAAAAATGTATTACATTTGAATAGAAAACATGAGTTTTTTTCATGTCTTTTAATATTGACTAATTACTACAGAATGGTATCTATTTTACTGAACAACATCAGGTAGCAAAATCTAATTTGTGATTAGGAATTGTATACAAACATTCAAATTTCCACTATTTCAGTTTCTTATTTGACATTGTATGTTGTGATGTACAATATATTTTTCTTAGAGTTCTGTTACAAGTAGCATCTGCATATCATAACTTGCATATCCTGCTTAAACTTGTTTTTCTTCCTCTGTAAATATGAGCAAACAGATTTCACAGATCTGTAAGAAATGAAAGTGATACTTTGACTTCATCTAAAATATCATCCTTTTTGAAACCCAGAGTCTCAGATCCTCTTTGAGATCTTCAGCTAGAGTTCACCAACCAACAAAGAGGAGGCAGGTAAGGGGAGTAAAAATGAAATAGGATCATGCAACAGAACCAGCAAAGTAGGCTACAGGCTGTGGAACTATAAGAGTAAAAAAAAACAAACCACTGGTCCACTGGATAGAGCATTTGAACATGTTTTGGAAATATAAAGAGGGGATGGTGTGACGTACCCAACAGGGTGAGGGAATGTTGGGGGGATTTAAAAGGCTCAGAGGAATAATAATAAAGTAAGGGGACATTACAATTTAATGCCACTTTTTAAAGAGAGCTTTGGAAGGAACTAGGAAAATAAGTGTTCCATATTTAAAACAAAAGCCAGATAATTTTCAGAGCAGAAATTAACCTGTAGCCATGCTGCTTGAAATGTCTATCACATTTGCCTGTATATAGTCACAATGCAACAGGTACTAGAGCATAAAAACATAGGCAAACTATAATACATCTCCAAATGGCTGTAAACTATGGAACATTCCACTATTACAAATTAATAATTATAATTGTATTTCAGAATATATCTCACAGCTTCATTTTATTTAAAAATATTTTAGTCTGCTGAATTGATGTGATAATTGGCATTTTCCCCAACTTCTGATTTCTAGAGCAACAGAAGCCTGGGTATTAAAAAAATAATGGTAAGTGGTTTGGATCTGTTGCTTAAAGCTTATTAAAACATTTAACAAAGTAAAGTGACTGCTGCTCCTGTAAAATGGAAATATTTTTATAGTTACAGGCTAAATATGTCCCAAACAGTCTCTGATGGCTTTAATCAATTGTAAATATAAAAAATTAGAGTTAAAATGTTGTATGACAAGCAAATCCTCTTAAAATCTGCAACTGCTACAAAATGCATCTCTGACATATTGTAGATTTGAAAGGCCTTATATATGCACTGAAGCTGGTAGCCTCATCTTCCTAGACCTGAACCAGAGTAGAGAAATCAGTCAGTTTGGTTATGTGGTTATCTGAAGTATTACACTAATTTTGTGGAAGTGGCTCTTGAAAGGAGGGCACAAAAGAGAAGAACAGAAGATGAAAGAATAAAAAGGACTAAAGAGATGGGGGGGGAAACATTAGAAGAAAAAATGGAAAAGAGAGAAGAAGAGTCAGAAGAGGTGAGAGAAACAGAAAGGAAAGATGGGTATGAAAGAGTGAAAAGTTCATGCGCTTAAAATTTCTATTGGGACCAATCCTGCAGTCCCAACTTGGATAAAACTCCCATGGAAAGGTCGTAAAAAGCAGTGGCAATGAACAGTTGTAACCAAGGTTTTTGATTTTATGGCATTTCAAGAGTTTTAAGCTACCGTTTTTGTGAGAAAATAAGTCTGTGGCTGAGTACCTGGGGTCTACTCTGCTCACCAAAGGCCACTGGCTGAATCCAGTACAGAAAACCAGCTCATAAAGACAAATGCATCCAGATTTTCATCTAACCACGGCAACCAATATGCCTTTTTTGTAGCATGTTCATTCTACTTCTGGTAACTGATATCTAACACAACCCCAGTGTTTCAGAAGGCTGAAATATGAAACAAGGTCAGTACATGTTTCTCAAAATGTTCATGCAGGTGAGAATTAGAGGCCCTACTTACTCCCTGGTTTATAGTTTAGGTTCCATTGGTCGGGGGGAAATCAATTTAATCTCACTAAAGTCAAGATCATTAGTATTAGCTATTTTTGGAGATTTTCAGTGATTTCCCCTATTCTCCCTAGCATTCAGTTCCATTCACTCAGCGTGAAGCTTGCATGAATATAATTCCCCAGAGAGGTTTATTCTGAGCAGTACTCTTTCTATCTTGATTTGTCTCTCTCATGCTAATAACCATGGTGCCAGATCACCAACACCCAAACACCAAAAGTTCTCCAAACACTGTCCCTTCCTAAAATCTGAGGCTCAAGAGTCACATTTACTAAATGGATGGGCAATTTGCTATATCCTGTTTTACCTACCCACAATGAAATGATACCTGCTGAGATACTACTGAAAAGTAGTATCCTTTCTGGCCAGAGGCAGTTCCTTTGACTGAATAATTACTAATATTTCTGATCTAGGTCACAACTTTATATACATCATCTGCCACCCCACATTTCAACATTAGTGATCTGTTTACCAACCACACTACCATACATGTTCTACTAGGCATACGCAGTATAGCTTGGAATGCAGTAAAAAAAAATCAAGCACTACCAAGGCACAGTGAAATGTAACACTAGCACCTAGAAAGTTCCAGGTCAAATGAAGGCCATTGAACTGCAGAAGAGTGACTCATATCCTCATGATACTCTGGTAACATCAATTTATCACTTTTACAGCCCCCAAATATGGTTTCTAAGTCACTGTCTTCCCACAGGAGACACAATGTTTATGCATGTGAAAAACCTGTGTTCTGTACAAACCTGTCAAGGACCAGCTGAGCTCTTATAAGCCAAATAAATTCCACTCCTAATGGAGGTGACACTAATCATGGCATGTTGAACAACTGAGGCTTCCTTTATAGAGGTGCATTCTTGATGTTTTTCCACAGTAGCACCTCCACTTCCAAAGGCAGGGCAATCCTTTTTAGACATTTCTGACATCCACCGTTCCAACAGGCTCTCCTGTTATTCTGTCTTGGAGCCAACATTCTCTGCAGGTTCCCTATGGATGTACTTAAAATATTTTATACTTTCCCTGAGTTTCACATCTTCTCAAGGCATGCAGCCCAGCTTCCATTACTATGTACTGTAGGTTGAAATAATTCCATTAATGCATCTTTCAATTTTCCATAATCACTTTTCACCTCAAGTGGTAAATCTCTTCATACACATTTCTTTCTGAACCTCTGAGTAACAGAACTGGCAAACCAAAGCTGTCTCCTTCATCCTATCTATTTAGATTTGCAGCTAATTCAAACCACTGTCGTATACAATCATTTCACCAGCTACTTCGCTGAATAACTGGCAAATCTTCCCCCTACATCTCCCCCTTCCCCCCCCCCCCCAAAAAAAACCAAAAAACCAGTCCTTTCAATCTCCTCAGTAGCCCTTTCAGTTTTGCTATTTCTGTAATTTACAGTTAGTTTGCTTATGGATACACAGACCCCACTAGCTGTCAGAAGTTTGTTCTCTAATTGTCCTAGGTTTCAGATTTTCAGCTAAGGAACATGTAGCCTTGAAAAATAAAGGAATATATCCACATGGAATGATGTACGGCAAATTTAAACATTTTTAAAATGTAACCTCTTCAGGATAAGGAATACGTTTTCTGTTATGCCTAGACATTTTGAGTGATTCCGTATATAAATAAGAGTAAATATTAATGGGTCACAGTTAAAAATGTAAATACACAGTCAAGGTTAGAGTTCTGGATCAAGATGGAGTAGATCATGCCTGATATTCAGTACCAACAATTCCAGTCCGAGTTTTAGGGAAGAATCAATCCTAATTTCCTGAAGTCATATATCAAAACATGATACCCTCCAGTTGTTTCAGTTCCCAGTTACTTAAGGGTTTCCTTTACAATTTCAGTTTCTCTGTGTCTAGAATCATCCAGTTCTCCAGTTCTGAACTCGGCACGTCTTCTCAGCTTCCAAACCTCTCTGAATTCAAAGCTGAAGTTTCCTTTGAAACCCTCTTCGCTCATTATGCTCAGGGCTGGATTAACACAGGGGCTTTAGGGGCAGCAGCCCAGGGCCTCGGGCTAAGGGGGGAGCGAATCGGGGCCACCACTCCGACTCCGCGCTTTGGGGGGACCGCGCTCACTGGCTGCCGGCGACCGAGAGCTCCCGCGGTCCGAGGAGCAAGCTCCTCCCGGCTTCTCCGCCTCCGCCCTGGGCGCGGGGACCGTGGCCACGCAGGGGCCAGGCAGCCAAAGGCGGGGCTCTGGGGCAGAGCCCGTCAAGCTCGGCCCCCGCCACTGGGCGGCTAAGGCGCATCTGCCCCGTCACTCCCGCTCCCCGGGACCCCGCTGCACCCCCAGCAGCGGAGAGAGGAAGAGCGGGAAACGGGTCGTGGAACACCTCCCCCACCCCCGCAGGGCGCTGCCGCCAATGGGGCAGAAATGCCACTGGGCCCCGCGCTTCCACATCCCCAAGTGCGCGAGCCCAGCGGATTGGCCCCGGGCCCCTCTACGGACGGCCCTGGCCGCCGATCCCACTCGCGGGGCAGCCGGTTGCGGAACCTTCCCTGCCTGGAGCCGGGGCAGGGCACTGCCTCTGGCAGGCAGCGCGGGGCGCGCCTGTATGGAACAGCCCGGCAGGGCAGTAGCAACACAACGCCGCGGGGCGGAAGGACAGCTGGGGGAAAGCCCGGGGGATCCCCTGTGACCCGAGCAGGGGGCGGGCACGGGGGCTCCTGGGGAGGGGGCAGCCCAGAAAAGGGGAGGGGAGGGGGACACAACTGCTCTTTGCATGGGGCAGCGCCGGGGAAGGGGGCAGTGCAGAGCACAGGAGAACTTCTTGGGAATGGGGGGGGGGGGGGGGAGATGATGTTTTAAATCCCTGTTTCTCAAGTGTGGTGTGGTGGCCCCACAAAATCTAATAGCCTCTGGCCCACAGGAGAGTTAATCTGGCCCTGATTATGCTGTGTGTCTTTCTCCAGCAAACTGCACAGAAAAAGCTCTCTCATGCACTCATACTTCAGTCAGACCAGCTTTTAAACTTATGTAGAGATAAGGAGCTGGAAACATGAACCTTTTTAAACTAATATACCCATGTAAGTCATGGGCTTCCCTTTCTGGGGGCTCTTTTGCACTTCCACAAAACAGATAGAAATTGTTAGAAAATACTATCAAAAACTTTGATCCAGTCACAGAAATACTCCTTCTCTTTACAGCATGAAGATAAATCCGTTATTCTGAATGAGCTCTTTGTAATGGGGTTGTAAAAAAGTCAATTCCATCTACTAGACACTCCATTTTCTGAAGAATGTGCCTTAAATGCCTTTGAATAACTGAATCTGTACCATATCAATGCAAAAATAAAAGTGCTAGTTCATGTGTTACTCTACTACCACAGAGTTTCTTGAGAACTAAATTCAAAGATTTTCTTGTTTTCCATCATGCCATCTAGTAATTAAAATAATTTACATCAATATTTTAAGTCTATACTATAATAAGTACATGACTTACTGGAAGTCCACGGCCTCCAGGCAATCCAGGTTCACCCTGCAAATAATAAAAATATAATTATTTTTCAAGTTATAATACCATACTTAGTATTGTATACAACATGTAGGAAGATACAGTTCTTGTCCCTTGAAGACTACAAACTAAGGGACAGTTTCTGCAACCCTTCCTCGCCTTGACTAGCACTTAATCAAGCAGTCCTATTGACTTCAGCAGAACTACATATAAGGGAGATAACTACTTAGAAAAGGATATGGAATCAGACCATAAATATTAGAGCTTTGATTTGTTTTTTGAAGAGAACATTTTGGTTGCTCTGTATTTGTGTCCTTATGTTGAAAGTTCCTGCATTTGAATTGTTGATTAACTGAGGTTTTGCAACTACAGTTCTAGCTATGTATGGTGATAACAGCTGTTATAGGGCCCAATCATGCAAAGGGCTGACCAACCTCTGGGAGATGCTGTGTGCTTTCAACTCCTAATGAAGTCAATGGGAGTTGAGGGCACTCAGTGTCTCAGAAGGAGGGTCCAACTGGATCAGGATTCTGCTCCACACTAATTAGAAAAGACTGTAGAGTCTCATTACCCTCAACAAGTCTATAAATATGCCTGTGAAAAATGCATCCAAGACTTAATAACTGACTTTATTCTTACCTTTTGTCCTTGGGGTCCAGCTGGGCCAAGCGATCCATCTGGGCCTGTCAGTCCCTTGTGAAAAAAAATGTCACAAATTAATGTAACTCACGTTTTTGTTAACCACAACAGAAAACTCTGTAAAATATAAAACACTGTGATATTGTCTTACAATGCAAATAATTTAGATACAGCGATGGAGCTGAGTTACAAAATTCTAATCCATATCCAAACTCTGCCAAAGATGAGAGTTTGAGGCTATTATCATCACCTGCGATATATTGCCTTCAATAATAATTTTGTCTAAATTTCAGTTAGTAAGAAGAGGTGACCTCAGATTACTTTAATTTCTCCAAATCAAAGACATTTTCTAAATTGCTAGATAGATAAACTTTTGTGATTTATGATAAAAATGTCAAATTTTTATGTTTGTCCTGCATAATCAGTTGTCCATAAGGAAAACGAACTAATTTCAGGACTGCATCTCAAAAGGCTACTTGAATGTTTGAAATCAGGTAAAAAAGACAATGAACTTTTGGTGATCTCTGAAGGAAAGGCCCCAACTTTCCCTCCATATTCAGCTCAATGTGAATATGGATATTAATAGTCAGTCAGTCCCCTAAAAGCCTCTATTACATTAGATTTATACCCACACAAATACTGTTCATATGCTGTATATATTATCCATACGTATAAGGGATATTTTGACTTTAAAGCATTGTCAGGAGTCATTGACTTCAATTATAGTTACACACAGGCATCCAAATAGATTATTGTTGATAGTATTAAAAATGTACCCTAGGAGGTACAATTGTTTTGGACCAAATACTAGCCCTTTGTAGGTAATAAGGCACATGGCACCCATTTACTTGCTACATATGCCAGCTGACCAGTCAAGAAAATAGGCCTAGAGAGTTGGGAAAGGGGAAAAGGCGCCACATCTGCTCTATGAAAGAAGGGAGATGATGCAAATGACTTCCCCAAACCACTCCTCAGAGCAGCCCTCTGCATATACTCCTCACTCTTCTCCTTCCCAAAACAAGTTCTGTACAAACCTTGCAACACAGTAAAAAAATCAATCACTACCAAGGCACACTGGAATGCATCACTAGCAGCTAGATAGTCCAAGGTCAAATGAAGGCCATTAAACTGCAAAACAGTTACCCTAACCCCATGATACTCGGGTAACCTCCATTTATCACCCACCAGCTGAGGAGGTTACTGTTGAGGGAGATAGGATAGGGAGCAGGGCTCAATGGTATGTGATAGCACTCTGAGAAAGGATCTCTTCCCTTGCTACTTCTGATTGCAATGAGAAAGGACAGGAATTCTTTGGTCGATGACCCCCTTTTCCCCAGACTAGCAACTCTACTGAGGCCACGTCAGCCATGACATCATTCTGTAGGCCACACTAATCCATTTAGTGTCCCTGACTGTCACTCAGCCAATGAGGAACTGACCCCCATACCACACTGAAACATTGGAGTAGGCCTCCCCTCTGTTATCCCCTCCAGCTTCCTAATGTTCACACATGGCAATCAGGGAAGGCAGAATCATAAACTCAGCCTCTGGGGAATGCTATGTGGCTGCCTCAATCTAAATGAAATAGCCAGGCAGATTCTGCACTGAGACTATCGCCTGAATTACAGAGCTATGTGGCTGACACAGGTTGGGCCATGATTTGGCCCTTGAGCCATGCTTGCCTCCCTGACTAAAAATAGCAATGATAATATTATAACTAGGAGTTCAGGAAGGATTAATTTGTTCTCAAAGTTTTAATCATTTTATGTGGCTTAATAATTCAAGAAATCTATCACAAAAACTTTGCTTTTATGTTTGTCCAATATTTTCCTTTTTGTGAGTTTCTAATAATTCAGTATGTGACCCAAAAAGCTTTTTTTCCCCTGCTAATTTACTTTCTGCAGCTTACATGGTCATTATGGACAATTACTGTGCAGTATTTTTTGTTCAGTTTATTATAACTGGCAGTAGAATAATTTTTAAAAGAAAAACAAGATTAGAGAAATCAGAACTGGCCCAGCACTTTAAGGATGAAGTAGGACAGTATTAATGAAAAACCCAGATATATGGTATTTTTAATTCCATGACAGTTCCATGCACAATGAACATATAAAGTCCAATTTGTGTAGTCTTCAACTGTAAACATATTTACATTTTACTATTTTTTCAGTCACTCAATAAGACTGGAGTATATGCAAGAGCAAGAGGGCATCAAAAGCACCTAAAGAAGAACAGCTTCCATATGGAAAGAGATTAAAAAGACTGGGACTGTTCCCCTTAGAAAAATGATGACTAGTAGAGGCAGGGGAGGGGGGGAGACATGATAGAGGTCTATAAAATCATGAATGGTGTGGAGAAAGTGAATAAGAAAGTGTTATTTACCTCTTCACATAACATGAAAACCAAGGGTCACCCAGTGAAATTAATAGGCAGCACGTTTCTAACAAACATAAGGAAGTATTTCTGCACACAACACACAGTCAACCTGTGGAACTTGTTGCCAGGGGATGTTGTGAAGGCCAAAAGTATAATTGGGTTCAAAACAGAGCTATGTAAGTTCATGGAGGATTGGTCCTTCAATATCTAGTAGCCAAGATGGTCAGGAACACAATCCTGTGCTCTGCATGTTTCTAGCCTCTGTTTGCTGGGACTGAATGACAGAGGATGGATCACTTGATAATTGCCCTATTCTGTTCATTGCTTCTGAAGCATCTGGCACTACCCACTGTCAGAAAACAGGATGCTGGGCAAGATGGACCATTGGTCTGACACAGTATGGCCGTTCTTATTTTATAACACAGGAGTTCAAGAAAATGATGTGGTTTAGGTGACTGAATTGTTTTGAAAGGAAAACAAAGAATCCAGAAATTGAGTCTTGGCAGGAATGTAAAGGAGAAAAAGATTTTCAGATATTTGGTTTTATATTTGGTCTTTGCTGGTTGTTTTTCAGTTTGCACAGAGAGGGGACAACTCAGTGAAGTCAATTTGGAATACTAAAAGTAATGTGAGTTTTGGAATGATCAAGTCCCTATTCAATTATGGATTTGGGATCTTAACCAGTTTTTTAATAGGAGTTTTTAGTTCATTTTTGCAGAAGACCTTTACAAAAAAAACCCAATCAACTTTCGACATGTTTCATTTTCAAGAGAATTTTAGCACCTCCATAAAACACATGTAGTTTAAATGATCTCTCCACCACTTAAATTGTTGAGTCAGGTCTTAATACTACACATTATTTTTCTGTCAATTTTTATATAAGATACACATTAATGTGCTAAATCCTTGCCTAAGACATAAGCACCAATATGATTACTCCATTGTAGCAAAGAACTACAATAATAAGTTTCCCCAGATGTATGAATAAGATAGTGCCAGTATATTTTTACAAGGGATTTGTCTTAGCTTCCCTTAGATTCCCTTGAACCTTAGTTCTTTAGGCCTTTGTATTATTCCCCATAGAGAAACAAAGTCACAAGGGCAGTAACAGTCATTGGAGTGGGTTGAAATCCTCCTTGCTTCAGAATAACATATATTCAAGTCTCTATTTCTCTTGAGAATCTGTTTCTCTTGGGATCACAGTTAAAGTCTGTCCACAAGCTTCAGTACAGTTAAGTATAATCATTGCTTTATCACAGTTCCATCTAGCTAGCTGTCTCAAATTTGGATGGCCTAAATGTGATATAACAATAGTTTTCTTGCACTTACAAGGTCATGTATTGTTATTGAGGAATAAAAGTTCCATTTTGGGGAAATGTTTATATAATATAAAATGAGAGGAATGTGTTAAGCAACACTAATAAAGACCATCAATCAACTGCTTGCGTATTTAAATGAATTCATATTACATTTTGTTTTTCTAAAATTATATTAAGATGACTAAAATATTTATTTGAAAAAACTTGCAGAATCAGTCTCTTCCTTCATTTACATTGTAAAAAATGAATCTCATTGTTTCCATAGGGCACTTAAAAGCATGTAACAATTTTGTAACTATATGTTACAACATGGCCCTTCACATTATACACTACATTAGAATTCTATCTTAAATTAATGAGAAACTAGTGTTATTTACTTCTTATACTATGTGTGTTCATAGTCCATGGTTATCATTTAAGGCGTAACATTTTAAGATTAGATTAGTGCTTTACGTGCCAGTATAAAGCTTCATAACCAGAAAATATTGAAAAATATGTTATATACATTTTTCTCCAGTTCATCTTGGAGGGTGGAAGATTTAAAAATATCCATTCCTGACTGAGCTCATAGTATGTGACATATTGTTAAATTCATGCATGAGCTTTCAATCTGCTGTGATTTATTTCACAATCCACTGCTATTCTAATATATTAAGAAGTTTGCTCTTCAGTAGTAAATTCCAGATTTCAAAAACCAAACAAAAGACCAGTTTGTTTCATGGAGCATGACTCAAAACAACACTTGATTTCCAGAGTTTTGGATCACATTTTAAACTTATTCCTTCACATGCTACTATGTTTCTTGCATGAGTAATGTTTAGGCTGAGGCTCTCTCACACAGATATTTTCCTTTTCTTCATGCTTGTCTCAAAGTTCTCTAAGAGGTAGTTTCTCTGTTAGTGCCACCAATTGCCCTCATAGTCTTGTATGGGAAAAGTGACTGCGATGCTTCCACAGGCAGTGCAAAGTCAATCTGTGGCTGGTTCCTCAGTCGTGGTGGTGGTTCCTTGCTTATTTCAAGAGCCAGGTCTCACTCTTCCCTGTTGGCCATTAGGGGAAATTCAAAGCATCTCTCTGCCTTCCTTTGTTGTTCTCCTTTTCTCATCCCAGAGCAGGGCAGAGCTGAGTCCCTGGGCTGCTCCCAGAACCCCTGCTGCAAGCAGGACCCAGGGAGAAGCCAGTGTAAGATGATGCTTGGCAGGGCCTGCTGCTGAGACCCGGTTCATCTTGTTTGGCTTTCATTTGCCTGCAAATGCCTCTGGCCTGGCTCCTATCAGTTGGTTCCCTAACCCTGGTCCTGGACTCCTCAAGTGGCGTGGAGGGCAACTTGCACGCCCTGGTTTACAAAAGCATCCCGTGCTGGACCTAGGGCCGGGCAGGAGAGGGCACCCTTCTCTGCTGCAGCCACCTGGCCCACACACAGCACGTGCACTGCAGTTGCTTAGCTCCTCCTCTTCCCTTTCCCTTGTGGCCGGCAGCCGGGTCTGTACGGAGATGAAGTGGATGTGCACAGCCACATACACAGGGGACTTTCACCTGGGCCTTCCCAATAGCTTTTGTTTCCCTCTGACAGTGTCTCCTCTCTGCCACAGCTTAGTTCCACCCCCCCACCCTCCACCCGAGAGCAAGGGGGGGGGACTAAGAACTACTGCTCTGTAATGCCAAACAATCCTTGCTCTGTTCTCACCCGAGGAAAGGCTGGAATCATCAGTCCAGATGTGCCCAGCCTCTCTAACCACCTTCATCCCAGCCCTGGGTGTGTCAGAGACAGCCTTTCAAATGGCAGCAAGATCCTTCACTCACATACACACTGCGGGCCATCTGGGCTATGATTAAACTGGAGATTTTAGAATGAGGTCACCTCGCTACAGAAATAGTCTAGAAGAACTAATTATTTTTCTAAAAAGAAAAAAAAAGACAGAGAAAGTAAAGTCTACTCACATCAGCGCCTGGCTCTCCTGGTGTTCCGGGGGCACCTGGTTTACCTGGATCACCATCCGGACCCTTCAGGATTCAAATGGACAAACAGCATACTTTAGAGTGAGAAGCAAGTAGAGCTGAGAAGATCCGATAAAAAGATTGGGATTGATCCTGTTGCAAGATCGAATGCAAAGCAATGCAAATCACTTACCGGAGGACCTGGGGGGCCATTAGGACCTCTGTCTCCCTAACAGGATGTAAAAGGGAAATGGTTCAGTCAGCAGCCTTTAGAGTTACTAATAAACCCATGTGCAAAATGTTAATTGAATAGATTAGCAGGAATGATCCCTAATTGATTTCTATTGTATAATCCCATATGGTTCCTAAATACCTGCTATATGCCATCAAAAAAAATCCTATAAAATTCCTTTCAGATTATCAAGAATAATCCCATATGATTCCTATCACATATTGTAATAAATAATCCCATATCATCCTTTTTACAGACTACCAGGATGCCTCCTCCAGTTACTGTTTCGGATGATGCTGAACAATAATCCCTATGCAGGTTATTAAGGACACCAGAGAGTGCTGCCAAATTCGAATGATCCCAAAAGCTAAATACTAATAGTAAGAATAATTCAGTGGTGTGCAAGAGGCATTCCTAGCTTCCTGCTGTGGTGATTCATGCGTAGGAGACACTTACATCTATGCCATCGATGCCAGGAACTCCTGGTGGCCCTGGTGGACCTGGGGGGCCTTGTGGACCCGGTGGGCCTCTCTGACAAGGAATAAAACAAAGAGAAATTAGACAATGGGCAGATTGCAGAAAACCTGTAGCAAATTGGGGTAGGGAGTGTGGGGATGAGGGAGTGTGGGAATGAGGAGACCAATCAGCCCATAGGGAAAGAACTCCAAAAGACTTCTAAGTGGGCTACTCAATCACCAGGGCCCTTAGTTGAGCATACAGTTGTTCACTTGAATCTGATTATTAAAGTAACTGTAATATTTGACCCACCGAACAGCGTTCCCCCTTGTTTAGTGACTGCCAAAATATCCATTGCAATCTGAACCAGGATTACAAATTGTCAAAAACTCCCACCGTCCTCACTATTGTCATTCACCTACTGCACAAGTACAGGTATGCTAGTGTGTATTTCACTGTGTAACTGTACAGTACAATCTCGGCTTTGCAGAGCAAAAGATTTGGGGATAATATTTGCATCAGAAATTCACTAGCCCAGCACTTGAAAAATCAACATAAAAACAGTGAAGGAAAAATAATAATGTTCTTTTTGAATAAAGCTTTGAAATTCATCACACCTATTCTAACAAGACCATTCAGCCTAAACAAAAAAGACTTTTCTTAAGAGTTTGTGTTAAGGAAAAATAAATACAGCCCTTCACTGCTATTACTAACGTATTCACTGCAATAACATTTTCCCTTATAGAAAACTCCTGTTACCTGTCCTCACAAGTGCATTAAAATCTATAACCCTGGTTATAATTAGCCTTCTCCAAAGGCTGGCCTCCTGAGAGGGGTGTTAGCAGGCAGTGCATACAGATGAGACGCAAAGAAACGCATTCTTCAAAAGAATGTATATAAATCTCGAGTTCTATAACATACTGCACTGTTTTCTTTATTACTGAACTCCAAATGCCAGGAAAAGCAAACCTCACAATAGAGGCTTTGTGAGTGAAACCATAAGCCCCTACAGGAGGAGGTGATGCACTCAGCCTGCAGGATCTGCCAGAGTCTGAAATCTCTAGTCCCATTCAGGCAGCCCTAGCTATAGCCCCTGGCCTTTCTGCTCTTTTTCCAACATTACTGACACTTTGGAAACATTGCTTTCCTGGAGCAATCTCTCAAATTCTTCTGAAATTGAGGATATTCTTACTTGCTGTTTAAACCCTGCCATACCACTGCTCATTGGCACGTTGCACAGAAAGATTCTGTTCAAAGCAATTGCAACCATTGCATCTACATCTCTTTGCTTAACTTATCTTTTCCACTTTAGAAATGCTAATGTGATTTCAGTTTTAAAAAATACAGTTACAGCTATCTTTGCTGGGATAAAACATCCCAGCCATGAGACAGTTGGATTTGGAAAGGCGTCGGACAGATCCCAGACAGGAGATTGTCCTTAGCTTCCCAGGGACTTTGTATAGACCCTTGCCTTTTGCACTGAGCAGGTTTCCTTTCCTTAAAACTTACCTCCGCAGTGGTCTGGTTTATCTGCAATGAATAAGAAATGTATAATAAAAGTCAGGAACAACTTACTTGAGCCAGGCAAAGGCACATAATTTGTAGAAAAACCCCTAGGAGTAAGGGTCCCCTGCCCCGAACAGTGCTAGCCATGGTCACTTCTCTGCTGAGGAGCAATGCTTTCCACTCTGTTGCTCTTGATGGATTTTAGGACCCGCAGGACAAACAATTCCTCCCCACCCCCCAAGTGACTCCACTAGCAGCAGCAGAAAGGTAAGCCCTGCTACAGGCATCAGTTTCTTCTGTTTATTAATGGCCTTAGAGGAGGGTAATGGGGATTGGAGGAAATCTGAATGCTAGAAAGGAGGGTATTGAATGACACGAGCTCCTTTAACCCTTTGCCCTGCTGCTGCTCTGATCATGGTCCTCAACAGCAATCTTAACTTTATTAACTTTCTGTGAGAAAAGCAAAGCAAAGCAAAGCTAGGCTGTGGTACTTGCAAAGAGCCCCTCTTCTTACAGAGGCCCAAGCTTTAAAATGTCTTTCTCTGCCTTAGGTAGTTTGGTAAGAAAGCAAGAGAAGGGTTACAACCATGAGTCTGTCTTGAAAGGCACCAAATCCCAGACACATAAGTTAAAAATAGACATCTATAACCATACGAAAAATGAGGATACTGATAACTGCCAGCAACCCAGAGGAAAAGGTTGAAGATGCAGACCCCATGATAGTATGAACATTAGGAATGTAAGGCTGAGCAAGCCCCTTACCCATCTCCTGGCTGGAAGTTCATTGCAACTTTCTCTTTGTGGTCGCAGAGGGTCGCAGTGAATCAGCATCCACTGGATTTCAAACTAGTGAAGGGAATAAAATGTGATTAATTTATTTCAGATGTTTACACTTGCCAGGGTTTAAATAACAAGAATGCTCGGATAAGCCATCTCTGGGTTTTAAAAGGTGTGTAGTGGAAAACAGGAGATATGATTATACTCAATGGGATATATAACACATGGTTCCTGGAACATTAAGCATACCCAGCAGCTGCTCAACAACTGAATGGCATCAGGTACTAGAGCTTACTTGTTTAGAACAGATCAGCTAGTTACCTTCAGCTCTTCCCTTGCTTTAGTGTCTGTTTGTATATTTAGAAAGGGGCATAAAATCTGTTGTAGGAATTAAGGGAAAAGGAAGTCTACAGTTGGTCATGTCCAAGGACAAGTGTTCTTTCATGTTTATATTATGCTGTGGAAGTTGTTTTATTAATGAACACACATTCACAAAATGATTTCCTTAGCATTAGACCGTGTTGTGGATAAAGAATGACAGGTCTGATGATGAATGCAAGATTTGAAGGTCTAAATAAGTGGAATTCTAGTGACCTGAATCATATGTACACTAGAAACATTCTGGGAGGGCTGATATACCTTTGCGAGATTTCACATCTTCTTCAATATTTTCACACTAGCTCTGTAAAATAACCCCAAAATAAAACCACCCGTTTGCCTCCAAGAAACTAACAACTGATCCTTTACA
The DNA here is from genome assembly GCF_026122565.2 of Emydura macquarii macquarii. Classification (NCBI taxonomy): domain Eukaryota; kingdom Metazoa; phylum Chordata; order Testudines; family Chelidae; genus Emydura; species Emydura macquarii. The sequence goes on from NW_027131061.1 coordinate 139,611, forward strand.
TGTCTGAACAGATGAGGAAAGTGGACTTTAGAAACCCTCTGCTGGAAATGACAGTGTGAACAGATTAAATAAATAGCATTAGAAGTATGTCCTGTGGTATATAATGTACCATATGGTACATTAAATGCAGGTGCATCCATGTAAATTATATTATTACATATACATATTTCTTTTTGTGAGATCTTAGATCATTCTCCCATCTCATTTTATGTGATCTTTCTGGTCATGAAGCTAATGAATGGTCTAACCCATGTTTTCTCAGATTGGAGGCTGCAAACAGGTAAAGAGGATCACAACCATCCTCTCTTTTTTATGACTAGACGGAATGGGGTGGAAGAAGCATGAAGTTTTTTTCTGTTGTAAAATGTAGTCATAGTATGCAAAAGGTGGAGCTCTCGCCTTCCTGAGAACCTCAAGGAAGAAGTATGAGTCTTCAGGACTTTCATTTCCTGGTTTGGCTCCTATTTCTTACTGCTGATTGATGTAACATGTTCTCTTCATCCCTGCCACTGTTTAATGCCTCAAGACTTCTTGGTCTTCTTTTCTGCTCCCTTTGGGACACCTCATTGTTCTCTTCAATCCTGGGCATAATTTCTATGCAGATAGGACCCAGCCTACATCTCCCTTGACTCATTCTTAAATTTCTCCATTCCTATCTAGTTTCTTATGTGGACTTCCTCATTTCCATGTTACTCCATATACTGTAGTTCATAATGGTTCAGAGATTGAAGTCCTTTACAATCACCACAGATCACATCTATGTCATGAAGTTTGCCAATTGCCACTTACAGAAAATTGCTAGAATTCTGCATTACTTTGACTCTGCCTTTACTGAAATTCTTGCAATCATCTTTATTGTTCTCTATATTTACTCTGCAGATTTCAGAGTTTTCAGAATGCAGTGGCTAGACTGCTCTCTTTCTCAAAGGTGTTACGCTATAGTCCCCAATCTCTGTCACATTCACTGGCATTTTATGTATCTCTAAATCTAATTTAAAATCTCCCCTCTTGGTTTTCAAAATTCTCCACAGACTTGATCCATCCTACCTCCCTTACTCCACTTTCTTCCTAACTAGCTTGTTCTATTTCCTGCTCATGACACTCCACATTTCAGAGGTGCTCTCTCACTTGTTCTGCATTATTTATTTGTCTCTCCTTCCCCATTTGTGAGTCACTTATTTACTTCCCTTCTCCAACAATCTTTTTGGAACCTTCCTGCTTGCTTTAACCAAAGCCAATTGCATTGGTACATAATTGCATGACGTAAGTTATAGTTAAACATTAGTAAGGCTATAACACAAAATAATAAAAATAAGACATTCAGCATTCACATTTACACTTTTTGACTGTGATTTCAATGTATCCCAAAACAGAGTAAGGGAAATCTTGATTCTAGGCATCAAGAGATTAACCAATCTTGATATTCCAAAGAGTTTCCTTTTTTGATATCATATATGTAGCTGGTAACGCCGCCTGACATTTTTCTTTATAAGATCTTGTTTTTAATAGCTTTGTCAAACTAACTATTTGGGTAGAAATTTGGATAGGAGCAGAGGGGAGTATGGCAGGAACTGGGGTGCATGGGTGTGTATAGGTGCAGGGAGGGAGAGGTCAGAAGTTATGGCTTAGGATGAGTTGGATAGGAGTATGGGGAGCAGGAGCTGGGAAGATTTGGGGGGCAGATAGAAGCAAAGAAGGAGGGGAGAAGAAGCTGAGGGGTTGGGTGCATGGTTGTATAAAAGAAAAGGGGGAAAGGGCAGGAACCAATGGGCAGGTGGTTGAACAGGAGGAAAGGGAACACGAACAGGCTGGGGTAGATGGGGCAGAAGATTCTATAACTACTATAGGACATTCCACTCGAGAACCTGGAACTGAACCCAGGCATCCTGAGTGTCTAAAAACCCCTGCTGTCAGCAAATAGCTGTGAAACCTGCTAGCAAAGTGTGTTTCTCAGCCTCTCTCTAGTGGATGGTCCACATAGAAGATAGAGTAAATGGTGGCAACGGTAAGCTATTAGATCAAGTGGTAGAAATCTGTGCTATGGTTCTATAGGTCTGAACCCTGATGATGACCCAAGTTGGTTCTGAGTGTTGGAACTTTGTTTTATTTTACAATTAAAAAAAAAACCATTAAAAAACTACATTAAATGAATGTTAAGGCTGGAAAGCCAAAACACTCAAAAGTTGGTAAATGCCAGAATTAAGGGTTACCTTATACAAGATTCATTTGGGCCCTTGTGTGCATGCATGATAATACAGTCTTTAAGTACATGATCACGTGCTATTTTTTTCCCCACGGGATCCCTGCCTCATTTAGTGCACAAGACAGACAGGACTTTTGGAATGATTCATGGTTGTGTACTGAAGGAGACTATTGTCTGTAGAACCCTTGCCTCACTTATTGCAGAAATTGGAAAGTGTGTAGTGAATGAGACAGAGGATTTTAGGAAGAGAAAGAATAGTCTTTTAAATTAAAGGCAGCTGAGTGTTATTCTGAAGAATTGGATTATGTCCCTGCCTCTGCCACAAAGTTCTTATATGCAATGCTGGACAAGTCACCTAAACCAAAATTTTCACATTTGGCCACTAATTGTGTGTTCTTTTTCTAGATGCCCAGCGTGGAGGACAGATGTACAGAAGTGTTGAGCACATACAGTTCCAACGGAAGTCAATGGCAGCTGTGCTTTGAACATATAAAGTGCTAAATAATGCTAAACACTCTAAAAAAATCAGGCCCTCAGTATCTCAGTTGGACATCCAAAATTGGCAGATACTTGACAATTTTGATCTTAATCGCTCTGTGTTTCAGTTTCCCAGCTCTGACATGGGGATAATAATAGCACCTAATCTCACAGAGTTGTAGTGAAGATACATTCATTAATTTTTGTGAAGAACTCAAATACTATGGTGAGAGCACCACAAAAATGCAGATGAGGAAATTAATATATCTATATATAGATAAAGCGAGAGAGACTTAGTACAGAGTTTGGATGGTATACATTAAACAAAAACACTGAATAACTAATAACTGAATGAGGCAGGGGTTCTGTGGGAAAAATAGTAAATGATCATGTAATTCAAGACTATATCATAATGGAGACTCCCAAAGGCAATGGGAGAAGGAGATACAAATTAAGGCAACCTTGCACTGGCAAGGCACTGGGAACCTTAATTCTGGCATTTCCTAACTTTTGAATACTTGACTTTGCAGCCTTAATGTTCTTTTTGGATGGAATGTATAAATAGGGTTATATAGGCTGTTTCAGTTTTTTAAAATGAAAAAAAGAAAAGCTTAATATGAGTGAATCGCTGTTCAAAGCTGCAGCTGGTTTGGAGCCTATTAAAGAAAAGAGAGTTTTTAGAGAGCAGCTGCAGCCTAGCCCTGCTTCCTGGTCTCTTCCCACATAACCAAGCTGCCATAACCAAATTGACCATGGATTATATTCTGATGAACAGGTAAAGATGACATGAAGGGTGTCACTGTTTCCCTTGCATCAAATAAATGTTTTGAGAGTGTTTTGCATACAAATGAGGATACTTTGTCATACTTTCTTCCCCTACATACCAGCACAAAGACTTATTAAGGGTGAAATGCAGAACTGAGGTACTTAGCAAAGAACATGGAGATGTCAGAACTAATGTAAACTAAGCCTGGTAAAATAGTTTTTCTCATTTCACTATTTTCTTGTGTTTTTTAGCAGTGGATAATGGAGTTATATGTGAAAGAGCCATGGTGATAAATACATTTTAAAAACTGAAAATAAGGGGTCAATCCTGCAAGCCTTACTCATGTGAATAGTCCTTATTCATGCAAGCAACCCCATTAATGTCAAGGGGATTACATACCTGAAAAAAAAATTGCATAAAGTTGCATACAAAATTAATTACGGTTAGCTAAAGATTCATGTATGAATCATTCTATCTATCGAATATTATACTTGAAGCAAATGCAGTATATGCTGTGTGATTTTACCATAAAAATTTTACTGTGTTTTATATATATATGTATATATTCACATACACACACACACAAAACAAATCTTGTCACTCTCATCTTTACTATAATTGATTTAGAATATCTAATTTCATATGCCTGTATTATAGAATTATGGGTATGTGATGAAAATGATTTAACTGGCCCTAATGTCAGCGGATTAATTCATCAAGCCCAGGGTCTGCTTCAACCCATTCATTTCTCAATTCTTTTGTAGCCATATGCAAAGCAGAACATTTTACAATGCCTAGGTATTATAGTGATTGGGGTCTTATAAATGCAATAATTTAGTGGCTTTAGGAATTACAGGGTTAATAGATTAACATCCATTTTCCAAGACTGCTAGGGAAGTTACTTTATTATTTATTTTTACCCAAATAGCAAATATATATAACTTGGGCTAGTTCTATTTATCTGTACATGGTCTCATCCCCTAAGCTATCTGGAAATACCCATAAATGCCAACTGTTTTGCAAAACATTAACAAACCAAAAATGCTAGTGTTTTATCTGTGCTATGCAAAAACTGAGGTAGATTAAGCATTGATGGGATCAAAATGGGGCCTGAGATTCCAAGGTAGCATTTCCTGTACAACAGCACGAGAACTGATTCTCATTGAAACATTTAGCTGTATAATATGCTTTAAGAAAATGTGTTCCACTGCATTTAGAATAAATCTAAAACATTTTCTATAATCTGTTGAACTACTTGTTCAGTGAATTGACTTGTGGGTGCCAGGCCTCATTGGTTTTATTGCCATCTAGTGGGTGATTCAAAAGGTAATACAGCTGTAAAAATACAATTCAGCAGATCTGTATTGAGATCCTCTCATTCTGTATTGATGCTCCTCTAATTTAAAAATCACTGATTTTACATCAGTGTACAAGACCTGTGAAGCAGCCCCCTAGGGTTCTTTCATGAATTCTTTGATACCTATCCTAAACTGTGGTATTTTTAATGTGAGTTACATAAGGACAATTTTCATGAGAGTAACGGTATAATCCTACAATACAATCTTCCATGTAGTTTACAGAAAATCAGTGTTTTGTATTGGGGTGTTTTAGCTGGACACTCAGAATGTGTGAGAAGGGAGTATCTTGGGAGGAAAATACATGCTAAATATCAGGGGGAAAAATTAGAAAAAGGAAATTACCAGCACAAATGAGCAAAATAAATTGAGAGTTTTCAGAAACGTGAGTGGCTCAATTAGAGTAATCACAGAATGAAGTTAAGGCCAGATTCTCACCATATGCACCTGGGGCTCCCAGTATAGTCAATGGCAGCCTTAGTAATTGGAACTTATACCAAACCAAACTCTTGTAAATGGTGTCCTTACATTAAGAAGGGGATTTATATATTAGAAGGGTTCATTTTGTCCACTATTCAACTGTTCTTCCACAATGTATTTGATGTATTAAGCATGCATAAGCATTCTTTTAACAATTAGGGGTAAAATCCTGGCCCCACTTAAATTGATGGCAAAGCTCCTATTGACTTAAGTGGAGTTAGGATTTCACTGTAGGTATGTTCTGTGTTCCAATTTCTTTTACCCTGTGTTAATTGCATTCATACAAGAGAAATATTACTCTCCGTTAAGTTTTAGTTCTTTGGGTGAAGTTTAGCTAATGGGATTGTCCTATAATGGAAACAATCTGGGAAAAAATATATTCTACAAGTGTTAGAAACACTGATAAAGGTCCCAGCTCAGATGGCCCTGCCTTTGGATATGCTGACTTTTAAGGCCTGAGAATTCATAATATTCTGGAGGAAACGTGGAAGCAAGACGCTCTTTAACTGAGCCCCTTTCTCAGGAGATTAGAACAGATCTTTGCTAGGATAATGGCAATGGAATAAGTGCTTACACTCCCAAATTCCTGCTCTCAGAAAATGCAGATGGAGGGGTCTGTATGCAACTAAAGTGTATAAAAAAGCTGAAGAGGATCCCATGGTAGGAAGGGCAGGTAACTTAGATGGGACCTGTCAGATTACCAATTTGTTATGTTCATATTGATTATTAGGGTTTCCAGCTGAGCATGGGACCACCTAGCACAGGGGTGGCCAAACATACTGACCCCCCAAAAATTCCCCTCCCTGTTGGGCAGAATCCTCTAGCCCCACCACCCTACTGCAGGGCAGAAGCTCCAAGCTCCCCACCCCAGTCTGGTAGGTGGAGAATGCTGGGGTTTGGAGGGCATAGAGGGCTCCATGAGCCACACTTTAACTGGAAAAGAGCCACATGCGGCTCACGAGCCACAGTTTGGCCACCCCTGACCTAGCGCCACTTGCCTAGTGAGCAAAAGAGGCACAGCTGAATCACAGTTGGCTTGCAGCAGAATCACCTGATTGATCAGACTACCTGAGCAGATCAGCAGACCTGCTCTTAAGAACAGCAGCAGCAATAGTGCTGGCAGCTCAAAACCCATAGCTCTGTTAGTGCCTGCTTATTCCCAGCTCTACTGACCCTCAGCTGTGATTGCTGACTTCAGCTCTGGCCTCTGACTCTGGTTCTTACCCCTTGGTGTGACAGAGGTTGGTCCTGGCAGGAGTCACCAGAATCAGAAACCTCCTGGACTAGGACCAGGGGGACAGGGTAGATCCCCAGGTGCTGGCTAAGCGCATGGGGTTCTCCCCCCTTCAAACTCCCTGGTGCATACTCCAGAAGGTGAGGGCAGTGTTGCCTCCTGCTGCTTGGGTTTACCTCGAGTAGGTCCTGCGAGAGGGCACTCCCTGCACACACCTCAATCCTAGCCCTCTGGATCTTTTCATTGGACCCCAGCCCTGCGAGCCCCCTCCTCCCCCCCCGGCCATCCCTCCCCCACACACCAAGCTGGCAGTGAGATTTGTAGCCAGTCCATTTCCAAACCGCACTGAAGGACCATCTGTACATGCTTGTACTCCACACCCTTCATTTCCTCGCCCTCGTGTCCCACCGCACCCAGATACCAAATGGTGGGACCTGATACCCCCTGTAGTAGGCGAGGACCCCAGGTGGGCCAGTATCTATTCCACCTTGACCCCACGGCCTGCCGGGGACATCAGTTGGCAGCTCCTTCATGGAACGGTGAGCATGGGCATGTACTTGGCATGGTTCACGCATCACCCTGACACCTGTCCTTTCTGCAGAGTGAGGGAGACCTTTGCACATATCTATTTCAAGTGCCCCAGGTTGCAGCCCCTGTTCTAGCTCCTTCTGGCTGTACTTTTCCCCACACCTGTTCCTTTACGTGCACCCCATCCATAGCTCCACAAAGTCACAGGACTTCCTTGTCAACCTCCTCCTCACTTTGGCCAAGGTAGCCAACACCAAGGAGAGGAAGTTGACCAAGGAGGTGCTCTGCAATTTGGGGCCTCCTTCTGTTCCTCTGTTCGATTACATCTCCAAACAGAGTTCCTCTGGGCCATGTCTGCTGACTCCTTGGTTGCCTTCAAGGAACAGTGAGGCACTGTCTGGAGTTCTCTGCTTGGTGTCCTATTCAGGTTTCCTCCATTTAGCTCTTTGATCTCCACATCTGTCCTTGTTTTTTAATTCATTGTCCCCCATAATTAGTTGAGTCTGGTCTAATTGCTCCTCCCCTGAGGCTGGGGGAAGGGGCTTTTAGCTGTGGGCAAGCACAAGCAGTGCAGAAACCTGCCCACATCTTTGTACTCAAATAGTACTGGTGCCCTAAATAAATGGGGAATGGAGTCAGCTGAGTGAGCCTACAGGGACTGGGCTAACAAGGAGCAGCTGTGAGGCTTGTTAGACAGGTCCTACAAAAGCTCACAGCAAGGCTTCCACAAGGCTGCCTAGAGGCTTACTGAAGGACAAAGTGGGAGTAGTAGCCAGAAGAGGCAAGTAGTTAGACTGAAGGGGAGAAACCTCAGGTGGAGAAGACTGTCTGGCCCCTGACTTGGGACTGTACCTGTAAATAGTTGGTGGTGGGAAGACAAGCATGTAAATAAAGAGCAGTAAGGGAAGCACAAAGCTGCAGCTGTATGTGGTTTGTGGGCAAAGAAGCCCGGAGCAGCAAGAGGGAAGCATGGACCCTTTATGGGGTTTTACTGATAAACTGCAGAATTCCAAACTTAGATTCTTTCAATATGATTCTGCTTCTTCAAGGCTCCACTTTAGCACAGCACAGCAATTGCATGTGTTAGCTGACCTTCTATGCAGGAGCTCCACCCTTTGAACTTCAGAATACACAGCATGAACACTAGGCAGAAAAAAGTGTAGGTAGCATCTCTTAGAACACCAATACTGTTGGCCATAGCACACTACATTGAAGCAATTTTCCTATGTGAGCTATGGAACAAATCCACCCCTGTGCACTACATGCTGATAAAGTCTGGCTCTTAGATATTACATGCCATTTAACTAGTTAACCTATTTAAACATATGAATTAAATATGATTGCAGCTTGAGGGTCAGCTTCTGCAAGAGGCAAGTGCCTACAGTGATGTGCTGTGCATCCTCCATTCACTGAAATCAAGTGGAGCGATGGGAGCTTAACATCAGACACTTAATCACTATTTAATTGAAGTTTTATTATTGTTTTCAGTAACAGGAATAAGGTTGTAGCTAAACTATGATAAAACACTGATTTATATAACTGATATAATTATAACTAGAAGGCTGAGACCTCGATCCTCAAAGAGAAATCTTTGGGTGTTAGTTGATTAAATACCTTTGGGTCCAGATTCTCAGTTGGTATAAATTAGAGTAGTATCACTGCAGTCAGTGGAACTACACCAGTTTTACAACAGCTGAGAATCTGGGATAGAGAATTTAGCCTCTTAACAGTAGGGCTAATGGATTTTTTTTATATACCACAAACAATTGGCAAGACCTATTTTCAAGAAGGTCTTTTTTCAGTTTTCCAACTATAGTGTACTCTGTATTGTTTAGCTTCTATAATGGATTACTTGGTTTGCCCTTACATAAAAAAGAATGATAGAATACAATTGTAAAGCCACAAACTTTTAGCCTCTGACAAACACCAGAAATCTTGGGCATAAATCTTTTTAAAGGCTCAAAGGCCAACATAATTTTCTAACAGAGCTATACCAATAACTCTACTAAGCAATTATAGTGACAACAAACAAAAAATTTGTCTTAAAATAACATTTTTATAGTACACCCCTCAGAAACCAAACTATGCTATAGGCTAAACAGAGCTATAGTAAAATATTGGAAAAGGAGACTAGGAAACAACTTATTTATTTTAAAAATTATACCACTCTAAGTAATATAGTCCAACAACACATTGAAATGTGCCTTTGACTCCCTAACTAACAAAGAATGATTAGGTTTTTACATAAGAAACAGCATGGTAAATTAGAGTGAAATTATTAGACCCTCCTCCTCTTTCTCCAGAAATTGCTTTCTTTCTTTCCTCAGTTTAAAGAGAGAGCAAAAAAGACAGGGAGAAACATACCCTAGTGCAAGATAAATGAACCTTTTAGGGTTAGTAATCCATCAAATTGGGTATTTTCTGTGTCGTTTTTTCAGGATATATTGTTTTCATAGCTTTTAAGACTAGAAGGGACTTTTATGATGATCTAATCTGACCTCCTGCATAACACAGGCCATAGAATTTTACCAAGTACTTCCTGTACTAGCCCATAAATTCAGATTTAGCTAGACCTTATCTTTTAGAAAGACATCCAGACTTGATTTATAAACTTCATGTGATGGTGAATCCACCTCATATCTTGGTAATTTTGTTCCAATGGTTAATTACCCTCTCTGTTAAAAATGTGTGCCTTATTGCTAGTTTTCAAGGCCCGTCTTGTGCCAAGCACTGAATTCTTTCAAACTTATGCCTTGGTTTTGATTGAGTCTTCTCACAAAAACAATAAGTTTGACAACAAAAATATCTTAAGGTAATTTGATGCATTATAAACATAACTTGATTCAATTTTGTTGGAATAAAGAGCTACAACTTAATTTTAAAACTACATTAGTCTGTATTTTTTTAAACCCCTAATTTGATCACAAATAATTTCCATACCTTATGTCATTGTTTTCGTCTCCCAGGCAGAAAAGTTGGATCTTTGTTCCCTGAGATAAGGACACTAGAAAAGTCAGCTTTTTACACCTTTGCATATCTTGTAATCACCTGTAACTAAGAAAACACCCTTGGAGCTATGCCAGTTTACACCATCTGAGATCTTCCTCCCTATTCCTTTGTAAAGGATCACAAAGAAATTAATGTAGTAGTGCCAACTACAAATGTTCAAAACTCATGAGTCAGGCTCCAAAAAAATCATGAGAAAGATAATGAGGTTTGTTTTTTTAAATAACAAGTTTGGGGTTCTCCCTATTTACCTTCTGTTTTTGAGCTCTTAGGGTGTGCTCAGGTCATATTTTTAAGTTTTCTCCATAATCATGAGGGTTAAAAAAAAAAATTTCCCCAAAAAAATTGAAAGCTGAGATTCTCATGAAATCACTTGTGTCCAGGAGCTGGGGCTTTAAGTAAGACATCAAATATAGTCAGATTATCTAAAATTGTGAGTTGGCAATATTATGAAAGGCAAATGATCCCTTTTCAATACTAGCCCAGTCCTAGATTTTCTTAAATGACTTGCATCAAATTTAACTTCAGTGGGGTCTGAATTCATGATGGGCACAAGACCTTGGACAATCCAAAGGGAAAAGGCCAGTTCTGGCCCAAATCATTTATTCGTGAGCTCCCTGTGCAATGCTGTGGCCAAACAGACTACTGCATTCCTCAAATGTATAATCAGGGGACTCTTGAGTAGAAGCAGGGAGGTTATATTACCTCTGTATTTGGCAATGGGGCAACTGCTGTTTGAAGTATGTCCAATTCTGGTGTCCATAATTCAAGAAGGATGTTGATAAATTGGAGAGGGTTCATAAAATAGCCATGATGACGATAAAGGATTTGAAGACATGCTTTACCATGTAGACTCAATAAGCTCAGTCTACTTAGCTTAACAAAGAGAAAGTTAAGAGGTGACTTGAACACAATTTCTAAGTACCGACATGGGGAACAAAAGTTTGATAATGGGCTCTTCAATCTAGAAGACAAAGGTATAACAAGAACCAATGTCTGGAAGTTGTAGCTAGGCAAATTCAGACTTGAAATAAGGCAAAAATGTTAACAGTGAGGGTTAATAATGACGAACAATTTGCTAAAGGTTGTGGTTGATTCTCTGAGGGCATGTCTATACTGACGGTGGCAAATTCGCCGCTGCCAGATCGATTTTTCTGGATCGATTGAGCGGTCAGTATAGACCTGATCAATCAATCAGAAAGTCGACTGAGTAAAACCACCCCCTCAAGAAGCGCAGCACAGTGTAGACAGTGCGCAGAAGGGAAGCAGAGCAGTCAACGTGAGTTACGCAAACTACTCTGCATAGTTTGCGTAACTCCTGTCGACTGCCGCCGAATCGCGAGGTAAGTGCAGACCAGGGCTCACTGGCAATTTTTAAATTTAGTGGCTATTTTTCTAAAAAAGATGTGCTTTAGTTCAAATAGGAATTAATTCAAGGAAGTTCTATGGCCTGTGTTATGCAGGAGGTCAGACTAGATAATCACAGTGGATCCACTCTGGCTTTGAAAGCTATGAATTCTCTATGGAAAGGATACTGCACTCTTTGCACACCCAAAACTATCATTGAATAACCGAGATTTGGTGGGGTAACTCACAACTGGAGCACTGTCATGGATGGCTATAAACTGTTCAGGAAGGACAGGCAAGGGGCAAAAGGGTGGAAGAGTTGCACTGTATGTAAGAGAGCACTATGTTTGCTTTGAGCTCCAGTATGAAACTGGAGATAAGCCACTTGAGAGACTGCATTAAGCTTAGAAGCAAGAACAATAAGGGTGAAGTCATGGTGGGTGTCTGTTCTAGACCACCAGAAAAAGAGGACGAGGTAGATGTGGCTTTCTTCAGTCAACTAGGGAAAGTATTGAGTTCACAGGATCTGGTTCTCATGGGGGACTTCAATCATCCTGACATCTGCTGGAAGAGCAATACAGCAGAGCACAGACAATCCAGGAAGCTTTTGGAGAGTGTTGCGGACAACTTCCTGGTGCAAATGCTGGAGCAACCAACTAGGGGCCGTGCTCCTCTTGACCTGCTGCTCACAAACAGGGAAGATTTGGTAGGGGAAGTAGAAGTGGGTGGCAACCTAGGCAGCAGTGACCATGAGATGGTATAGTTCAGGATCCTGACAAAAGGAAGAAAGGAGAACAGCAGGATTTGGACCATGGACTTCAGAAAAGCAGATTTTGACTCCCTCAGGGAGCTGATGGGCAGGATCCTCTGGGAAGCTAATATGAGAGGGAAAGGAATACAAGAGGGCTGGCTGTATTTTAAATAAACCTTATTGAGGGCGCAGGAACAAACCATCCCGATGTGCAGAAAGAATAGCAAATATGGTAGGCACCCTTCTTGGCTTAACAAAGAAGGCTTTGGTGAGCTTAAACACAAAAAGAAGCTTACAAGAAGTGGAAGCTTGGTCAGATGACAAGGGAGGATTATAAAAATACTGCTCGAACATGCAGGAATGAAATCAGGAAGGCCAAAGTGCAATTGGAGTTGCAGCTAGCAAGGGACGTGAGAGGGAACAAGAAGGCTTTCTGCAGGTATGTTACCAACAAGAGGAAGATTAGGGAAAGTGTAGGCCATTTACAGAATGGGGGAGGCAACCTAGTGACAGAGGATATGGAGAAAGCTGAGGTACTCAATGCCTTTTTTGCCTTGGTCTTCACAGATAAGGTCAGCTCCCAGACTACTGCACTGGGCAGCACAGAATGGGGAGGAGATGAACATCCCTCAGTGCTCAAAGAATAGATTCAGGACTATTTAGAAAGATTGGACATACACAAGTCCATGGGGCCAGATGCAATGCATCCGAGGGTACTGAGGGAGTTGGATGATGCGATTTCAGAGCCATTGGCTATTATCTTTGAAAGCTCACGGCAATTGGGGGAGGTCCCTGATGATTGGAAAAAAGCAAATATAATGCCCATCTTCAAGAAATGGAAGAGAAAAGATCCAGAGAACTACAGACTGGTCAGCCTCACCTCAATCCCTGGAAAAATCATGGAGCAGGTCCTCAAGGAATCCATTTTAAGGCACTTGGAAGAGAAGAAGGTGATCAGGCACAGTCAAAACAGATTCACCAAGAGCAAATCATGCCTGACCAACCTGTTAGCCTTCTATGAAGAGGTGACTGACTTTGTGGATGTGGGGAAAGCAATGGACATGATATACCTTGACTTTAGCAAAGCTTTTGATACAGTCTCCCACAGTATTCTTATCAGCAAGTTAAAGACATGGGTTGGATGAATGGACTGTAAAATGAATAGATTGCTGGCTAGATCATCGGGCTCAACAGGTAGTGATCAATGGCTTGATGTCTAGCTGGCAGCTGGTCACAAGCGGAGTGCCCCAGGGGTCAGTCCTGGAGCCAGTTTTGTTCAACATCTTCATTAATAATCTGGAGGATGTGGTAGATTGCACCCTCAGCACGTTTTCAGATAACACTAAACTAGGGGGAGTGGTAGATACCCTAGAAGGTAGGATAGGATACAGAGTGATCTAGACAAATTGGAGTATTGGGCTAAAAGAAATCTGAGGTTCAACAAGTGCAGAGTCCTGCATTTAGGATGGAAGAATCCCATGCACAGCTACAGACTGGGGACCAACAGGCTAGGCAGAAGTTCTGCAGAAAGGACCTGGGGGTTACAGTGGATAAAAAGCTGGATATGAGTCAGCAGTGTGCCCTGGTTGCCAAGAAAGCTAATAGCATATTGGGCTGCATTAGTAGGAGCATTGCCAGCAGATCGAGGAAAGTGATTATTCCCCGTTATTCGGCATTGGTGAGGCCGCATTTGGAGTATTGTGTCCAATTTTGGGCCCCCACTACAAAAAGGATGTGAAGAAGTTGGAGAGAGTCCAGCGGAGAGCAACAAAAATGATTAGGGGGCTGGAGCACAAGACTTATGAGGAAAGGCTGAGGGAACTAGGCTTGTTTAGTCTGCAAAAGAGAAAAATGAGGGGGGATTTGATAGCAGCCTTTAACTACCTGAAAGGGGGTTCCAGGGAGGATGGAGCTAGGCTGTTCTCAGTGGTGGCAGATGGCAGAACAAGGAGCAATTGTCTCAAGTTGCAGTGGGGGAGGTCTAGGTTGGATATTAGGAAAATGTTTTTTGGGAAGGAGGGTGGAGAAGAACTGGAATGGGTTACCTAGGCAGGTGGTGGAATCTACATTTTTAGAGGTTTTTAAGCTGCAGCTTGACAAAGCCCTGGCAGGGATGATTTAGCTGAGGTTAGTCCTGCTTTGAGCAGGAGGTTGGACTAGATGACCTTCTGAGGTCCCTTCCACCTCTAATCTTCTATGATTCTATGACTTCAAATATATTTATTTCAATGGGAATTTTACGCACAGTGGTGCCAATTTGGACAGGTTAGAGAGGGAGCAACCCCTGCCCAGATTTTTGTACTTGATCCAAGTTCCACACGGCATGGAGTTGGTGGGCATGGCCCAACCACTTCTGATTAGTGGTCTCTTATTAAATTTGTATGGATGCTTCTAGAGTGGTCTGGAGCACTACACTGGCTGCATGGTCTCAAAGCCATTGAAATTTGATGTGTCCGTGCCTTGATACAGACAAAGGCGTGGCCAGCCCACATTTCAGTGAGTGGTGTTGCGACCTGATGCACAGGTCAATGCCACTCAAATTTGGGAGTGCTTAGGCCAAATGGTGTTGCAACCTGGCACACAAAGAACCTGTTCCTCTATGATGGAGTGCAGGGGAGTCAGCTGAGAACTCCACACCTGCTGGCACCAGCTTATACACTGTGCAGGTACAAGAAAGGAGAGACTCCCTTGTGAAACTGATGCTGCAATTATGTTCGTTCATTCTTTTACATTTTCACTAGCATACATTAGGACATCAGCTAACAACTATCATATATTTAGCAGTTTCCCCTTACAATACTTGAAATAACTTTATAAGCATTACTTACTGCAACCCACTAAGGGCAAAGTGTTCCCAGAATTACATCCTGCACCATAGAGTTCAATGGGATTGCAAAATGGGAGAAGATTTGCCATGATGTGTAAGAAGGTTAGACACTAAAAACTATCCTAGATGCAATATAACATTTGTGGCAGATATGCTGTTGTCTTGAAAGCATGTGCATAAAGTATATTATTTGCACAACACATCCATCAAACATTGCTTAGATCAGGCAGCAAGATAACAAGAGTCAAGATAAGAATATGCAACGTTCATGTAGCTGATCTTTAAATTGACTCCTCAATTCCACCATTAAACTTTTAAACAATTTTTCAGAGATTACCATTGCTTTTAACAGAATTAATTTGGTTTGTCAGCTGCTGATGCTTTCCAATCTGCAGCCATATCAACATGTTGAAAGGTCATCTACAGGTATCTGACAGCCTGTGGCCTAAACTGCTGTTTTTCAAATAAAACTAACTTCATTTCAGTAAATGTAATGCACTTTTAATATAAATATAAAGATGATGGGGCCATCTAAGTACCTGGATAGTTTAAAAGATAAAAGTGCTTCAGGTTTCATAGATTGGAGCACATTGAGAGCATTTCTTATGCTGCAAGATACATTCCCCTTAATGTTTACGCACTGCTAAGTATTATATAGCAGTGTTTGGTGCAATTGCATGAAATATCATCATACAGTTTAATGCAAGATGATCACATCTTAAGTCAGTTTGTGCATATGTTCTCATTTCAGTTAGAGCCTGGTCCAAATCTTCAATGGAGTGAAGTAGAAATTGGTTACACTGCATTACTGGATTTCTTTTTTGTAGTTCAACACATTTTGAAATAAATATCCATGAAAGATAATCTTTTTCTTTAGTACCATATATTATTACCATTTACATTATCTATTTCTAACATATTTAAGAGAAATCAGATGCCATTTGAGAGATGAAGAAGATAGCATATTGGATTTTGCAATGCTCTGTGCATATTTTTTCCTCATTTTTAAACTATTTATTTTCATCCTACAGAATCAATCCAAAAATATCCTGCCTTTCTATGCTGCCATGTGGCAACGTTCTTTTACATTATTGGACATAAGGTGCATTATAACTAATTTGCTGAGAAAACACTGTCACATGTGTCTACAAACCAGATTGAAGATGTGACAGCTACAAATTGTTTTCTATCCATCACAAATGATAGATACCTCATTTTCCCCTATATGCTTCACACTAATCATATCTTATATCTGAAATAAAATAATCTAACAGTAATAAAACTGAGAATCTTAAATCCAGTTTTCATTGCAGAGGAGGAAGAAACACATTTGAAATTCACCATGTGCTACCTTCAATGATACTTTCACCTTAAGAGCAACTGTACTTGTATTGTGGTGACATAAGGAGGAGGGCTGGAGTGACTGGTCTATTATTAAGGGTTCCAAATAATTTACTCTATGAAGCAAACACCTGCCCAGCCACACACATTCCATGTGAAGAAACAAGGGTTATTTATCTTGACAGCGTTTCCATTTATAAAAGCCAAGGAGTAACATTTTTCTTTCAGCTATATCCGTGCAACCCTATTGATTATGGAATAATTTTCAGGTTTAGCAGAGAGCTGAATTTCTCACAGGAAGTAATGAATATCTTAATTTTGGTAAATGTATTAACTATAATAGTGCTGAATATGCTAACCGTGTTCAATGGTAGTTTATTAGGTTGTAACTATTTTTGGCATTGTACAGTAAGGTGAATTGCAAATACTAAATCTTCTGCAAGGCATAATGTTCAAAAACAATAAGTGTATGACACATTTTAGTAACAGATATAGGACAGTGCCTAGTTTTTACTATTTTTTTTAGTACCTGTCCATTTTATTTCCATTTCACTTCCCTTGAACTTCTCTTCTTGCTCATTCAGATTATATGTACAAAGTTTGAAAGGCAGTAACTGTTGCTTATCTCCAATTTCAAAATCTCAGACATATTTCTTGCCATTCCCACTGTCAGAAAATATTTGAAGATGTGTTCACCAGAAAAATGTTACAAAAGAGAAGGTTTTTTGGCACTTTTTCTGTAATATAAGATTTTGAAACTTACCGGAACTGAAGTTTGAGGATTATTCATAAGTTTTCCCAGCAGAGCAAAGCCATCAACGTTGATTTTGCCCCTGGGCTTTATCTTTAAGGATTCTATCATAATGCAGTCAATAAAAAGAGTGACGTTGCTCTTTTCCACACTGATCATAACTTTGTGCCATTGGGAATCAAACAAAAAAGGCAAATGTGAAAAGGTTGCAGTCTGGTGACTTCCATCCTGCCCTTTATAAGAAAACTCAAGAGCCTTTGCTTGACTATTAAGCTTCACTCCAACTTGTTCTTTTCCTGAAGAATCCTGGACCTGCCAAATGCTCCAGGTTTTCTGAAGTGTGCTTCCAGTCATCCGAAATGTAGTTAGAAAGGAATATTCATCAGGCAATCCATTGGGATACAAAAACCTGTATAGAATCAAGTACAGTAGATTGTTTTTTTTTTTAAGGGAGAGTCCTCCAGGACTGTCATCTCCGAGAGAAATAAGAGTCCATCACTCAAAAGAACCATACTACAGTTATTATCTTTCCATCTGAGGCGGACTAGAGGGGAACCCTTTTTGAGCCATTAATGTTGCTCCTTATTTGGCAAAAGGAACGGTGGTTCATCAGTGTGGGCTCTTCCTACATTACATACTGCTCATGCCAAGCTCTTTGCCCATGATAGCTCAAGCAATTAGAGGCCAATACTACGAATTAAATCAAGATCTCCTATACTAGCACTGAACACCTATGGCCTATCAAACTAACCAATCAGTCCTGCTTTTTAAATCTGTGACGTTATAGGGCTCTTTCTAACCAGTGCAAAACAATTTCATTTCTAAAGTTCCAAGATTGTTTTTTCAAACACATTTTGTTGATCTATCCAACAATAACCATTTATTATATATTAGCAGTTGCTTTAGCAGAAGCAGATTATTTGTTTGAAAACTATATAAAAGGTAAGAACTCATGCTTAAAAAGGTATTGTATTCTGTGGTATTCAAATTCTGTGCTACATATATTCAGAGAAAAGATTTACTATTATGAAATAGCTAATACCTCTGTTCATTATCTGCATTATTTTACAATGTACCCTTTGAAATATGCAATTTGGAAACACAGGACAGTCTAATGTTTCTTGCAACATTGCAATCTAAAATAACTGAAGTGTGCTTCTCTCTAGAAAGCTTTGTCATTGCATCTCACCAGATAGGACATGTTTAAAGATCATGCTATTTAAACTTGCTACAGATACTCATATTATACTCAAACTTTTTGATGAGGTAGATTTTTTTTTAATCTGTCCACATTTAAAAAATCTTATAAAAAGAGAAATATGTTGCAATAAACCTGATGAGGCATGGGGACATGTCAGGCTATACTGTCAGGACAACGCACAAAAACAATTTCCAGAGAACAAGTAGGTTACCCAAAGAAGCAATCTGCTTTGACTTCGTAGTGCTTACTGACCCTTCACTAATGGCAATTCAGCCACTAGTCTATGCAGAAAAATGAGAAAATAATCTTAAAATAAGTTATTTATCCTAGAGCACAATTGAGTAAATATAATAAACTAGCGCTTCCCGATTAAAAGCTGCACTATAAACAGTGGCGCTTTTCAGTGCCTCAGATTATGCAGTCACATTCCACTATGGGGCTCCAAAGCACCAGCAGGAAGGAACGTGACTAGATTGGCAGGCCATGGAGGAGTATCTAGGTATAGTCTCCACCTAAAATGTTAACTTAATACTGCCACTGCTGCTTCTCCTGTGAACCTCATGCCTGCTACTGCACTGCCTGGGTAGCAGGAAGGGATTGTGTGTTGGGAGGAGGAACATATGAGGTGAGATTTGCCATAGCATAAACTTTACTCCTGTACTTCTGATAGGTACAAAATAAGGGGATGTACCTTCACCTATATGGTATGTCTGTGCAGAATACGATATACCTGTATTTACTGGGGAAAATGCACATATGTAACTGGAGATGTACCTGTATCTGGATATACCTGTAGAGTGGGAGTTGAAACTGAGTATGGAGATGTTCATGTGTATGTGCCTTGCAGAATAAGATTTTGCTTAAATCTTATTGTTCGGGGCGGGGAGGGGGGCGCGGAGAGGAGTTTGGTTTGGTTTGATTTTTATGTTGCCAGCTCTAACACAAAACATCAAAATCTGTTTAGTTCATCTCTCCTCCTAACGCCTCTCTGTTGCTTCCTTTCTTTACAAATAGTGACAAATCCACTATCCTCCCTGTCACTTAGCCTCATAGCCTCAGAGTTGTCTTCATAGCCTCACACACATTAAGGCTTCATAGCCCCACACACATTAAGGCTCTCACCCAGGGCATGAGCCTATTCAATGGGACACTTTCACAGCCTTCCGTGGACTTTTCTCTATAATCTCTTAAATGTATACTTCTCTCTATCCCTACTGCTAAATCCTTAGTTCATGCATTGGGCATTTCTCTCCAACTATTGCAACCCTCATCTCTTTGGCCTCCTTGCATCTAACCTATCCTTACCACTTGTCTATCCAAGATATTGCCACCAGATCATCTTTCTCCCCTGCTACTGTGATCGCATCAGCACACTCTTGACATCTATTAATTGGCTTCTTCTCTCTTTTTCTGTATCAAGTTCAATCATCCCATGAGAACTCATATGCCATTCAGCTACAGTGAATGGGATCTCTGAGGAAGGTGGGGACAGAATCTGGCCACGGTGGAAATGAGAGAATCTCAGACAGCCCCTCCTCTGCCTTTAGATATTAAAATAAAGAAATATTGTAACTTTTGGAAGCTGGCTAGAAAGAAGGGAAATTCTTGTCTAATCAGATTTATGGTTTCCTTTAACAGAAAACAAAATTAATAGAAATATTTATGTAACAGTCATGGAAAAAGAACATCTTAACATGAACTTCGCTAAATATTCACACTCATCAACTCTGCTGCCCCGCTATCAGAAAACCTGAGAACTGCATTGTCACAGAGGAGCTGCTAAACTTGGCAGAACCCAAAACAAGAAATATTTAGAGAAGATTACCTATTTTCATGCATGTTTTATATGCATAACTCTACTGAAAGTTGACAGACAGATTCACATCTCAGTTATACTAAATGCAAAGTAATTCCACAGGCTCGCTGACATCAGTGTATGAGAGTACAGAATTTGGCCCACACTATGCCAAGTGCCACAGTGACTAAGGCAAAATTAGAAACTGGTAAAAATATATTAACACTTTAAACAAAATATTTGCAGCTAATTCTTTCTTCATCTCCCTTCAAAGTCCTGAGCCCCTTGTTCTGTGTTTCCCCTATGACCGGAGATGGTT
Source organism: Emydura macquarii macquarii (assembly GCF_026122565.2). NCBI lineage: Eukaryota > Metazoa > Chordata > Testudines > Chelidae > Emydura > Emydura macquarii. Next base: position 159,992 of record NW_027131061.1, read on the forward strand.
ACACAAGCACTTAAAGCAAGAAACTGCACTTCTATATGTGCTTCTGATATCACTAATGTATGGAGGAGGGATCAAGAAATTCTGGATTTAGAACTTGGCAGAGGAGTGAAAGAAAAGCTAACTTACAAATATATGTTAAGCATAATGGGCAAAATTCTGATTTGACCTACCCCCCTCCTCTACATTGTGCTGTGAGGGATGTATGTCAGAGCAGAAGTTCAAACTTTATGTATTTATAATTCTTAACTCTACATATTAGGGCCTAATCCTGCTTTCCATGTGTACCCAAAAATACTACTAACAGTTATGAGTGTTCAAGGAATGCAGGATCAGGCTGATATTTTGTTACTGATCTGAGTTCATAAACAGTTTTTAAATGTGGTTTTCTTTCTGTAAACTCTTTTGCAGTTCATCTTTAGCAAACTTTTATTAACATAACCACTTTTAAAAAAATGTTTCAGTAGCGCATGAGAGTTATTTAACCCAAAACTCAAGTGCACAGCAGAAAGATTCCTTTAATTGTTTAGAACCAGTTTCTGCCACCCTTATTGATTTTGAATAGTACCTTCCTCCTTGACTAGTTCCATTGATTTCAGTGGGACTGCTGTTGGTGCAAGGCACTAATCACATTGTGTAAAGGTGGCAGAAAGTGGCCATTCAGAAGGTTAATTTATTCTTGCTTTTGACTTGAAGTAATATAAATCTGTGTCTTTTAAGATCTGTTTCCTTAGCTGGGTTCTATTGCCCTTTAACATGACATATCCATAAATAAATTATGCCTTGTGGGTACGTTGCTGCTTTTTCTCCCTTCCATTACAGTGTGACATCAGTATCAGTGGTATGGTTGCACACAGGTTTCATACTCAAGATAAAAAGAAAAGGCCGTAGAAGACCATTCATGACCTGGGCCACAGCAGCAGGACCGTCAAGGTGTCCTCTCAAGAGCCCTCCTTCACAGACAAATGTTATTCCCTGTCTTTGAAGGGAGTTAACAGTGAAAGCCGTTTCTGTGAGTCCTCTGCAGGTAATACAAATCTCTATATAGAAATTAATACAGTTCCTTTTGTTGCCTTATACCTTGTTACTGTCATTTAGTCGGCATTTCACCTATTAGAGTGCACTAGATGCCTGTAAATAAACATGGTACTATTCACACTAAAAAAAATTTATAGCACTTTGGTTTCTACCCTAGTCAAAACTTAATCTGAAAGTCCAGGTCTGCAGTTTACAGAATCATTGTATTTGGGTACTGGGACAACACTCTCAGTGTAATTCCAATGTTCAGTATTTGTGGGTGCACTTTGGGGACACAGAATGATAGTCTGTTAATACAGCGTATTAGAGCGGTCAGACCTCATGCCTGCTTAACATGCCATAAACTCTGTGCTAGTATGATTTTTTTCCCCCCAAAAGCCTGCATATTAAAAAAAAAAAATCTCATCACTCAATTCCAACATAAAGGGATGTTCCTTTTATAGTGCAACTTGCTAATAACATATACTTTTACCAGTTACTAGGGATGAATTGAGAAGTGACAGATTCATCGTATTGGGCTTGAGTCTGGGTTGCATGTGTAGAGTGAGCATCACAGCTGCAGTTCCATGGGCAATTCTGTATTAAGTGACACCACCAATTCTCCAGTAGATTTTACACCAGAAATGAACAAGGGTTGATAGAAACTCATTTGGGTTATGGGGAAAGTTAAAATCAGATCTTGCAAACAACCACACACATGCACCCTGGTTCATTCTTTTGTCTCTGCAGCATCCCTGAAATATGAACCTAGAAAACTTGGCAAGTACTTTAAGGATAAAAAGGAGCTGGGCTATAAATTAACAGGCTTTAAAGGAAAATAAGGCACCAGCAGTCCCTAAGGCAAATGCTGAATAAATGTGCAGAAGAATGCCCCTCTAATAAAGCCTTCCCTGTTGGCCTGCAAAATGACCATTGGTCATTCCTGACAAACATTGGCTGAATATTGAGGCAGACCCTATCAGCTAATAATATGCTTGGCTGCTTTGTCACTCCTTCCCTCCCCATCTGTGCCCTGCACAGGTCCTCAGATTCCCACATCTAGGAAAATGTGTTCTGTGACAAGTGATCCTCCCTGTTAAATAAGGCAAACATTGCATGCAAACAATCCATGGTTGACATGCTAAAGGGCAGCACAGGGATGGCAGCATGAAGATGGACATCAGCAGAAGAGCAGACACAGAGGTGGTTAATGAGAGGGCTCCCCATCTGTCTGCTTTGCCCATGTCATTAGGGATGCCTCATGGTTGCTGTGTTTTATGCCAGCCACTTTCCCCAAGCACCAGCCACTTACTCCGAGCTGGAGAGCAAGTGCAGTGTAGATTGATCCTAATCACTTCACTCTTTTGACTTAACTATGCTCTTCTGAAGTTCAGGCTTTGGTTCACATGGCCAGCAGCATAACTACAATTATGATTTGCATCGGGGTGAATAACCTAAGAGATGCTGAGTGCAACTTATCAGCTGCGTCTGCCTACAACTAGCATAGTGCAGTACAGAGTCAAGCCCATGGAGACCACTAAATTTATGGAGGCTGTATACAAAATTCTGTTTCAGCATCTGTGTAAGTGAACAGCACTGCTGTAACTCGTTAGAGCCACGAGGTGGCATGGAGTTCAATCATTACCTAACAATGCTAGTGTGGTTCCTTTCAATCCAAAACCAGATGGATTATTAGAGGAAAAGGAGTGTGCAGGAGAACACACACTTCCTTCATCTAAACTGTAATGGGTTGGCTGCTGTTTCAAAGATTCATATTAAAATATTACATATGAATAAGTGATAGTGTGGGGTAGTCTAAGGGTTTATTAGAAGGACTTTGGGATGTCTCCATTAGTAAGAGTGAAAAAGCCCAAGTTATGCAGGTCACAGCATAAAAATTTCAGTCTCATTTGGAGTGGCATGCGTAGCTCATTCATTACTTGAATGCTCTTGAGTAATTCAGCCAACCAAAATTCGTGCCAATAACCCATAAACCACATCTGACCATCATGTGTTCTGCCTATACCACCTATTTCACAGAAAAACTATTAGAGAAATATTTTGGAGAGTTTAAGAATTTTTACTTGGACTACACGTTCCCTTACGGCTTGACTCCATGGCAGTGTTCGCTTAAGTTAGCTACACTGGAGTTAGTCGCGCCAGAGTGAAAGTGGCCACTGTGCAAAAGAACACTTGTGTTGCACTGGGTGATTGCATTAGCAGCACAGAGTAGTTGCATTCACACTTCACTACTAGCTCAAGTGTCAGTTGCACTCAAGCTTCAACCCAGGCCCCAGGAGGCCAACTAAGTGGAGCTTAACACACCACCTAACTTAAGTTAGAGATTTTGTATGTGGACAGGAGTCAGGTGAGGGGCAACACTCAAGTTATAGCATGAACTAACAGTGCAGTGAAGACAGGTTCTCAGTTAGCATATGTTCCAATAAAACACCTCTATGAATGATCTAAAATAGCTTTTTTGTAAATAAAAATTACAGTTTTGAAATCTGATATCTCAGGCTATTAATACCAAGCCTAGAAACAAGAACTGTGTATCACATTGAAAAACTGGGAATCTCCTCCCTTTTACTGGCCGTAAGCTCCCATTTCTATTATGGTCATAAAATATTAGGGACCAGTTTCCAGCTGCTTTGTGTTACTGCAGTAATGCAAAGCAACCGTAAACCGAGTTTAACCAGACAGCTAAACTGGATTCTAGTTTTAGTCTACTAGTTAAGGATGTGCTGGGGGCAGAAAGGCATGTGAGAGGACCAGCTGAGGCAGAGCAGCAGCACTTTGCTCTCCAGTGGTCCCCAGCTAAATAATGGTCTATTGAAGGGCATCATCAGCCATGATAAGTGAAGCTGTTCTAACTTACATCAGGAACTGAACCAGCCCCAGTTTCTCCCAAGTTTGGGTAAGGCATCTTTAACCTCATATCCCCTCTGGTCCTGTGCTAACCAGAGCACCCCTGGAACCAAAGGTCAGGCCTATAAAGTGCAAATAGAAGTAGATCCCAAAATACAGTCTCCTATAGCAATCTGTCTGTGATGGGAGTGGGGAGAGGTTTTCAACTTTTCTGAGTCACGTGACTGACACTGAACTGGGAGCATATGTGGACTCTCTTCCCAAAGGACTAAAATAAACCACAATATAATCCATCACCCGCCTCCCTACTGTCCCCTTGTGACCATCACACCACCAAGAAGATCCCCTCTCTTCCTCCTCCCTGCAGAACCATCCACCCCCTCTTCCTGTGAGGCATCCCCACTGAAAGGATCTTCTCTCTGCCCCCACTTTCCACTATGCTCCCCATGTCTTTCCTCATAGCCCTCTGCAGCTACTGGCATCAGTTCCTGGAGGCGACACCCTTTCTAGCAGGAAAATTTCAGCCCCCCTCAGCAGCACTACTGGTAGAGGAAGGAAGTGGGAGAGCTCCCTCTGGTTGTTACTGCCTGGTCAATCTAATCTAGTGACATCAACCCAAAACAAAAAATGGGGGTAGCCCAACACTGGATACGTTGTATCCATTCCAAGAGTTTTGCCGACTCCAGCTAAGGAACTAGTTGTTTAGGGATGGGAGTCAAGCTTTCAGGGGGACAATATGCTAAAACAGTCTTTTAAAGTAAAACAGCTGAATGTGTTACCTCGTTGGGAGCCTGAAGTCTACATTTGTGCCTAATTTGTAAGCCACTTGTAAAGCTGTGGAGCCCACCACTCTCTGGATGATTCCTCGGGAGGCAGCTTTGTCTAGCTGGAACTGAGAAATCAGGTCGTAACCTAAAAGAACAAACATGCACAGCTAGAAATTGTCTTTATTTTTAAGTGAGCATAGAAGAATTACAGAACTGAGTGTAACCTGATTACAACTTCGAAACAGCAGCGTTTTCCTGCAAAGTTTTTACTTGCCTGGCAAGTCATCTTCTCCGGTCCTGACTGGTGGGCAGAGGTCAGTTTTTTGGTTAGAGCTGAAGGTGACTGGGAACCCTGCAAAGAAGAGCAAACATATCATTCTGCTCCATCACAAGATGGAAATTGCATTGCTATATGAATTTAGTAAAGTAATATAAGAATAAGGGCCATATACTGGCTTCACTGAAGGCAGATAGATAAATGAGCGTCTGCTTTTAGAAGTCTCCAAATTTAACAGTATCATTTGACTGATTTGCTTTTACATTTTTTTTGCTTGTCTTAAATTAGAAAAAGGTTATAATTCTCTCTCCTTCAGCACTGTTTGTGAATTGCAGCTGTACCAGCATAAATAAGCTTGCAGTATATGAAAGCTTGGTTCAGAACCTTTGGTGGGTTAGGCAAGCCTTTAAAAAATGCTACTTAACTCAACCTACTGCCTCCCTAACTCAAAACAAACTTCACAGTAGCTGAAGTGGCTGTTGAGAAGACAAGCTATTGGCATTCCCTCTTTGATATTTCAGGTGTTCCCACCCACATCCTTGCCATGTTTGATCAAATAAGGCCTAGTTAAGCATAGGGTTGGGGCCAAAGAGACTTGTAGGTTCTCTTTATTGACATGAACAAGAGTGTAAAAGAAATATTCTTGGGAAACCAAATAAATGTCTCACTTTCTAAATACTGTCTATTTAAAAGTATTGCTGTGAGCATTGGAAAAAAAAAAACCCAACAACCCAGTCCCCCTATCTTAAAGAAGGAAAAAGGAAAAATCAACATTTGCTGGAAAGTGTTTAAGAGCGCTACGCAAGCCTACCATCAAGTCAAGCTGGAAAATATTACTAAAGTTTGGATGGGGAAGAAAGGTGCATGCAAGTTGGAAGGAGATACCTTCCCAGCCTACAGAGAGCTTCTTGTCTGCTGAAAGAACTCAACCATAACTGTGGGTTTCCTTTTCACAACATAGATGTAAAGAAAAACTTCAGGCTGACATTTTACACCTTAGAAATAGCCTTATTCTATATTTTTGAAACAGATATGTGACTGACATCCAGTCATTTATGATTTATGCTCAGCTAATACAGTGGATCCAGTTTGTTGCCACATCTTTAGAACCTTTAACTAGAGGTGCAGAAGGATTTTTAACTGCATCCAGTGGTTAGTATCTATTTCCAGATTGTGATCCTTACCTAGAACCATCAGACAATCACAGGAAGAAGTAAAGTGTAAAACCTAAATGGTAGATTTAAAATACCAATCTGGGTACTCTCTCTAAATTCTCCCTGTTGCTTTCATTCTCTCACACACATTTATTTAGTTCTAAATGTTTAAGTGATGTCTAGCTAATGAGGGGTTTCAGTTATGACTAAGCACAGAGTAACTGTTTTGATTATCAAAATCCCAGTGAAATGAAACACAGATAAAGGATAGACCCTTACTTGTTTGCTGTTGGACATTGGCGGACATCAGAGACCACAGAAAACTACACATGTACAAGAAAATGGGAACTTGCCTGTGAACAGAAAGAAAACTCAAACATGAATTTACAGCTCCTGCTATATCATGTGATCAATTTCCAGCTCATGGTCAGGCATATTAAATAAATACATACATAACTTAGGGTTTGCTAACAGTTGGCAAGCAAACCCCTTTAGAGTTAAGCTTTTTGTCTTTATCAGTGCTACACAATGTGTCTATGATGTTATCCCAGTTTCCATTTCTTACATATAAAACTGTCATTAAAAAAAAATAGGGAAGACAGCAAACAAAAACAGTTTGAAATGCTATCAATTAATCACTTATTCTGTCATCTGTTAATTACTGATCACTTACAAGTGCCACTTGCTCTCTTACCAGTTGTTCTTCATTTTCTCTGCTGGTTTTCTTCAGCTCTATCATGTGAATATTTGGGATGTATATTTATGTTTTCTGATCTCCTGCAGTTAATCCCATCAAATAATGTATGAATGAGTGCAGACTCAGCTGTTTCTGCCCTTACAAGGCTTCAGAAGGAAATGAGGCTCAGGCTGCTGAGGATGCTTTAAACCTACAGAGGGAAGGAGGTGGGGGCTGGACAGCTTGTGTGTCCTGCTGGGGTCTGAGGGCGGCTCTCAAGAACTAGCTGGGATATAAAAAGGCAGTGAGAGTGGAGGAGAGGCTGCTGTTCATGCCAGCTTTGGCGTCGCGATGTGGCTAGGAAACATGAGTTAGACAATGCCACCCAGTGAGTGGTAGGGTCTGCTGGGTGGAGGAAGCCAATGAAAAAGAAATGTGTTAAGGCATCTTGAAGAAACAGGTGGCCTTATAATGGTGTATATATTTTGACAATTCTGGGAACTGTGATAAGGTTGAACTCCCCGTAGCCCTGGAAAGAAGAGCCTTTCATTTCTCATGGACTTCCTCACTAAACTGTCCCAGCTAGACCCTAGTCGGTAGGACAAAGGATTGTTCTGAACAGAAGCAGTCGTTTTTAAATTGGTTTAATTGCTTAAACCTGAACCTTGCCAAAGTATACACATTACATAGTTAAAGAGACTGCAGTTCCTCAGTCCTCACGGATGAGCAGTCTTTTCTAGAGACCATTTATTTTATATGTTTTCAGACACACAATCATTTGCTCATATGGCTGCAGAGAATGAGAGAGACTAAAGCTTATATGCATTGAAAGGCTGTGTCAAAGAGCACAAGCAGTTAGAAGACTGATATTTACTGCTGATCAACAGTTAGAATTTGGTATGGAAATGTAGGGTCAGACTGGGCCAGTGTATGGCAGAACAGCGTACTGGCATGTCTATCAAAGTGTGAGCTTGAGATTCTCAGTTTTCATTTTTTAAAAAGCATGTCTCTAGTTATTGTGGATTCAAATAAAAACTAAAAAAAATGAATGGAGTATAACCAATGCAGTGACGTCTGCCTGAGTCTGCAGAAAGTCTGAAGCAATAGCTCTGAAAGTTATGAACTGCCCCATTCATCTCAGTGAGGTGCAACTCAGATGTCCAGTAATGATCATTTAAATCAGTGGTTCTCAAACTTTTTAAATGGAGCCTCCCCTGGACTTTTGTCTAACAAGCACACCCCCTTTCCCTGAATCATACCCCTCTTTCCCCCTTCTAAAAGGGGAGGCCCTTTTAGAAAAAAACAGGGGGGCACTTTCTGTGCTGTAGGTCCTGGTTTTTTTTCCTGAAAGGAGAGGTTTGGGGGAAGGGGAGGGATGATTGTTAGGAGGGCACATCCCACCCCCCTTTCAGGAATAAAAAGGCCCTACAGCACAGGAAGCGCCCCCCTAACAATCGTACCCCCCTCCCCAAACCCCCTTTTCAGAAAAAAAACAGGGCCTACAGCCCAGGAAGTGGGGAGCGCAGCAGCAAGCAGCAACATGGGGAGCAGCGGCAGTGGGGAACAGTGAGCACCAGCAATAGCGCAGGAAGTGGAGGCAGCGGCTGCCGGTTGCCGGCTGCTTCCGTCTCCAGGGAGCGTAAAGCTGGACTGGCGTCGTCCCCTGCTCTGCGCCCCCACCCCATGATCCATCTCGCGCCCCCCGCTTTGAGAACCACCGATTTAAATGGTAATGTTAACTATTTCATTCCTCATGTAAGTGAGAGTCACATATGTACACAATTTACTGTGAGTGATGGCTCATTTTGATGTCCCAAATGGGTGGCCTTTGGAAAATACCACTGCTTATTTTGTTTTCTCCAGTCAAGAGGAAACCAGGCCCAAGGAGCCAGGCAGAGTCTGTGGGCATATTCAAACCCCAGTGAGGCACAGCCAAGCTCAAGGAGCTCAGAGGATCTCAGGAAACACACATGATCACATTCTGAGGATCTGTACACTCTACTGTGAGTGGTGCTTAATTTGGGCCATTTACATGGATGGAGTTTATTTTGTGGGAGGAACTCAGAAGTGAACTGTCACCTTTTCCCACCCCTAGTCCAAGCCCTTCAGCAGGCATACATGCTGAAAGAAAAACAGGAGAAATACCCTAAATGACCTGGGCTTGGAGACCTGTCCTCTGTTCCATTGCATACACAAACTCTTATCATCTGAAAAACTCTTTAAAAGGTGTCAGTCAGTTTGTGGTGATTTGATAAGTCTTCATTACAAACCAAAACACACAACCTGGATGTACTTCCTGATTAATTTAATATGATAATACTTCGCACTTTTCATCTTCAATGTGCTTTGCAAGCATTAACTACTTAGCTTCACTATACCTCTATGACCCAGTAAGTATGATCCCAATTTTACACATGTATAAATTGAGGCAGAGAGAATACAAGTCCTCCCCAAGGTCACAGAGGCAGTCAATGTCAAGTTAGTACTAGAAGTTCCTGGTGCATGGACTCTGCTCAGGTCATTTAACATCTACCTCTGTCTCTTTGTATATTAGGTAAACATAGATTTTTCAGAAGAATCCCAGTATTCAGTGAGGGCCTATTGCTCAGGCATTCGCCAGTACAGTAATTATATTAAAAAATTAGTCAGTCAGCTTGCAGATTCCCTTACTGAATCACAAGTCAAAGAATAACTTGTGCACATGAATTTTCAAAATATTTCCAAATATTTTCAGTTAGATTTTCACGTCTGCCTGGATCTTTACCTTATTTACCTTGCTGCCCCCATTTCCTTCTGCGGTGTATTATTTGAGAAATTCACAGACACAGCAAAACATCAGTTCAGATGAGTTAAAAACATGTTCTTATAAATCCCAAAAGAGTGGGAAAATAATAAAATATTTCAAACATATTTAAATTAATTTTGAGACAGACTCATGTTTTCTGATCACAAATTATAATTCTTATGAGCAGGGCCCTGTGTACTCTCTGACATAATGGAACTGAATTCCATGGTAGCAACCCCTAAAAGTTGCAGCAACACTCATTTATTTTACCATCATGAATTACTCTTTGAGTGAAATCCTGGCTTCACTGAAGTCAATGGCAAAACTCCTACTAACTTCAATGGGGTCAGGATTTCACCCACAATTCCTGTCCCCCCACAGTCCCCACAAATGTACACACAACTATGACTCATAGTTGCAAATGCTCACTGAGGTAAGGTTAGTGTATGATTATTTCTGACAGTGGTTATTTTTGATGATGGATTTACTGCAACCCTTTCTAGGAGGCCTATTTCCACTCCCTAGATCTTGCCTGTCGCATAGTTGTCTTGGTGGCCTGGCTCCTTTCCTCACTATTCCCCTGAGACACTGGGGAGAAGGGAAGCTTTGTAACCAGCTTCTGTGGGTCATGTATCCACCTCACTATGCCTCAGCTGCTGCACTGTTCTCCAGGCAGCTCAGTTGGCTCCCCACAATACCAGGCTGCCAGTTGGCTCTCTGACCCTCTGCTGCCTGGCTCCAGGGAACAGTGTAGGAAAGATGCACCTCCCTCCTTGTAAGGAAAGCTGGAGAGCAAAAGGCAGCTTCAGACAGGTCCCAGAAGAACAGAGAGACAGACAATAAAATGCTAGGTGCTTGGTTGCAGAAAACCATGGGGGAAAAAATCTGATTTCTGTGGTATCTTGGGCAAAAGCCAGATTCCACAGATGAAGCCCTCATAGAGATAAATAAGGAAGTTCAGACTTCTCATACCTGTTGCTTCATATCTGTTCCTCTGCAGATTCAGGTAGGCATGTGTGATATACACTCATTCATGTTTTCAATGCTATCTTCACAGCCGGAAGGATAGACACACATATCTGTATTGCAATGAAAGCAGAGATTCAGATGCACAATTCCTCAACAAGGTGTAAACCCAGGACCAAATTCCATGGCCACAGAATCACAGAACACAGGGCCCTGCCTATAATTTATAAAAGTATATATTTTTGTTTGTAAGATCCATCAGGTATTAAAAACAATTCTGTTAATATTTAAAACTTTATTTTATTTTATTTAAACTTTTTTAAAACTATTTTATCCCTTATAAGCAACATAAAGTATCTAAAATAATTTTTTCCAGTTGATGTATTTTCTAACTACTTAATATGAATAACATAAAGATAAAATATTGTAAAGCATGATTTGTAAGATATGCAGTCATTCATATTGAGAAAAAGGACCAGATTCTGTTCTCATTTACACCTGTGTAAATCAGAAATAACTTTATTGTCATCAATATACTTACACTCAACATGGAAGTATTATGATCAGAAATTCACTTAGGTGAAACTAAGGATAGGGAAAATGTGCAAATAAGTTTCAGGGAAATTTTGCTAAAATTAATTTTGTCCTCTTAATTTGTTTCTCAATGATTTTACCGTTATGTCACTGCTGGCTGTATGCTCCTGTGTAATGTGCCTGGTTTTTGATGTCTCTCCATGTGTTCATTTGGAGCTGAATGGACGCAACAGCAATTAGCTGTTTAGACATCTCTCTGTTTTCCACTGTAAGCTTTTCCTTTTCATGTGACTTCAGTCTGGCAGGTCTTTTAGCTGAAAGTCATATAGGTGATAATTGGGAGTAGAATATTATTCTCAGTTATTCTGTTTTCTCTGTCACTGGTTCCTTGAGTTGCTTGAACAATTTTTTTTTTTTTTAGCGTTCAGTTGAAGTATAGGCATGTACAAACAAAGAAGGGACACCTTTCTGCATGGACAGTGAAACCAATGTGGTAATGAGATTTAAAGGAATGCATAGATGTAATCTCATGGTGTCAGTTTGACTTTTCTACATTATGTATTTATAACCAGGCACTCCATTGTACCAACAGTAGAGGCTGAGATAGCATTTATGTACACAAAATAAGGGCCAGAATCAGCAATAGTCTTCATAATGCTCCTGCCACTGATGTTCCTTCACTTCATTCTCCTTTGCTGTAGTCAAAAGGGGGTTGCATTTCCACAACTTGGACAGCTAGAATTATAGGAAGAGAGAGCTTGGGGAACAAGCCCATCTGGCCTTATTTGAGGAAGTGTATGACCTTGGGTATGTTAGGGTCAAGTTGTATAATAACTCCAAGAAAGAAAATTTATCTCGCTCTGCTTACATTATATAAATAAACCTATAAATAATATGCATCTATTGGCAACTTGATTAATGACCCTGATCCTGTACTGAGCTCTCTGCAAGCAGTCCACTGGACACTGGCAAAGCCATGTGGACTTCAATGAGCGTGGAGGGGTCCACCAGCATCGAACTTAGCGCAGAATTATTTTAGATATTATTAATTATTATTATTATTAATTATTATTATAGGCAGTACTCCAAGGTTTCCTAATATTTTCCATTATAAAACCCTCTTTTCAGTTACTTATAACTTTTTGCCAAACTTTAACCGTTCGGGGTAAAATTTTTCCTGCTGGGCCTGTGCCTCCAGCTCAGTTTTTTGTTTGTATTTGTTTAAGTTTCAGCTAAACCAGTTCAGCCACTTCAGAAACTGAGGTCAAGGAAAAATGTTATTTTACCCACATTAAAAATTCTTACATTGGTTTCATCATGAACTCTAGAGCCTCTGTGCTCTGAAGCAGGGACTTGAAGTTTAAAAGGGGGATCATCCCAATGGCAGGAATGCGCTTCTTCCAATCACCATGAAAATCCATCCTAAACCAGCCCAGTTATAAACCTCTGAAAAAAATCACAGTTTGCACGTGGTCTGTATAGGCTTGTAAGAGACTCGCAGCACTAGATTCTACATGCACGGAGCATGCTCCATCCCCTCATCACTCCTACAAGCTGACTAGACTGAGCATATTCTATTTGAGGACTGGGATGGAGTAGAACCTTTCCTGTAATCAGTCCTGCTGGCTGTCAGGGACTGAGAGCAGGACTCTTTCTTATGCTCTCAGTGATCCACCTGAAGTGGGGAAGAACACAAGGCATGCTGGGATAGATAGGGTTTTATGGGGTGGCTGGACCCTTACATCAAGCAGGTTCAGGGCCCTTGTGATAGCACAGGTGCTCCCAGTTTTGCCAATTAAGAGGTGGGGTCAGTACCAGGGGCTATAAAGAGTCAGGCTGCCTGCAAGGAGCGGGCAGTAGCAACAAGAAATAGTTCTCTGGGAGTTGCTGCTGAAGTCCCCTGGGAGGGAAGGCAGTGGGAAAGCCCTGGGAGGCAGTGCTCAGCTAAAAGAGCAAGGGTGAATTCTGCAGTAAACCCTAAAGCATGAAGGACAGATAGACAAAGGGAAAAACCGTTTGGAGCTGTGGCTCAGGGGAGCCGAGGAATTTTTTTTTTTTGTGCCAGTGTTTGGAAAATAAAACTGTGCCTGGAAAGAGAATCTGGGTGTAGCAGTGAATCTTTTGTGAGCTGAGGACAAGCCAACACATTACACAGGGGCAGACTGGGGGAGACAAGAGCAGAGGGGGACATGGATAGGTTGGGGAGGTAGGAGCAGAACTAGACAGGGACAGAATGAGACACGTTGTGGGGAGACACTCTAGGGGGTAGGGGCAACAGGAGGAGATGGATCAGAAAGGTATGTTACCATTAAAGCACACTCATTTTCAGAACTTGGAATTGTTCCGAGTCCCAACATTCCTTTGCTGTCAGCAAATAGCTATGAAACCCACTGGTAAAATGTGTCTCATTCCCCTCTAGTGGCTTTTCCATGTGGAGGATAATAGACTACTGCTGTTACCAGTTACCCATTAACTCAAGTGGCAGAGGTCTGTGCTAAGAACCTAAATCTTCTAACACTAATGATGGATCATGTGGGTATCAATATGGTTCTACATGATGGAATTTCTGGGTGTACTATTTGTAACCTTTGCGCCCACCCATGCTAAAGGCCCCTCCCCCAGCCTAAGGGGAGGAGTCACGGAGCCCGGAATACAACTGATTAGGGAGACAACTAAGGAAAAAAACCAGGAAGGAGCATGGGGCTCACAGCTTTAAACAAAGGGAGCCAGAAATGAACACCGAGCAGAGAACCCTGGACAGTGCGCACTATCCCTGGAAGGTGTCAAGGGAGCCAGCGGGCGCTGCCTAGAGGAACTCTGCCTGGATGCGTGAGTTCACGAGGGAACAGCAGTAGGCCCCACAGTCACAGAGCACCCACCCCTGCCAACCTCCTCTCCCTGTTCTTGTAGATGGCCATTTTGGCCAGGGCTAGGAGGAGGTTGATGAGGAGGTCCTGCGACTTTGTGGGGCCACAGATGGGGTGGGCGTGGATGAACAGGTGTGCTGAGAAGTGCAGCCAGAACCTCAGCAGGAGGTTCTGGAGGAGCCAGAACAGGAGCTGCAGCCTGGCGCACTCGAGATAAGTGTGTGCCAGGGTCTCCCTCATGACGCAATAGGAGCAGGTGTCAGGGTGAGGGGTGAACCACGCCAAGAACACGCCCTTGCTCACAGCTCCATGAAGGAGCCACCAACAGATGTCCCTGGCAGGCCGGGGGGTCAAGGTGGAGTACAGACTGGCCCACCAGGGATCCTCGCCCTCCGCAGCTGGCAACAGGTCCTGCCATTTGGTGTCAGGGCAGGACACAAGGACAAGGAAGTGAAGGATGTGCAGCATGAGCATGCCACGGTCAGGGCAGGCTGCAAACGGAGAGCAGATTCTCCCAGTACAGGTGGGTGGCACTGAAGCCAGACTTCCCAACCAGCCACAAACTGCACTTCTGAATCCCCACAGAAGCCAGTATACAAATGCACACAGCCCCCTTTACTGCATTTCATCCTCTGGCTCCCAGTCAGCCACTAGGCCAGTAAAGAGACCAGTTATATAAACTCTATGCTCTTTACTAAATAGGTTCGCTCTGACTCCAAGGGGTCAGCCATACTACCAATTCAATAAAAGTTTGGATCTTACCTAAAATACCATGCTGCCAGCCAATCCTTTAATATCTAAAACTAAGGTTTATTGTAAAAAGAAAGAAAGAAACCATAAGAGAAATGTAAAAGGATTAGAGCAATCAGATACATAAAAATGATTGAAAGTCCATATACATCAGGTTTCTAGAAGAATTGTGGAGTTGCAAGCTTGTATAGTTCCTCTGGTGTGCACCCAATCTCTGGGTGGGTCTCAGTCCTTTGTTTCACAGCTTCAGTTCAGTTGTAGATGAGCTGATCCAGAGGTAAGTTGGTACCTGAAGCTGAGTCCTGGCGGAAGACTGTTGACTGAAGACAAAATGGATTCCCAAGGCCTCTACCTTATATACCCTCTGGCCCTGGCCATGCAGTTTGTAGAGTTTTACAGGAACTAAAATGGAGTCCAGAGCCACACGGGCCAGTCCTGGTGCCTCATCAGGTGTATCTCCGGCTTCTCCCCCTGGGCCCCTAACACCTGGGGATATCTTAATGGGCCATTAAGCAGGCTATTGTTCTGCAGCCATCCTGTCTGAGTCGTTATTCAGACAGCACCATTTGAAATACAGACATATCAAACATATCTATAACTTCTATTTTACATATCACACATGAACATAAGTATTATCTTACTTAACATATTACAACCTTTCTAACAGTTCCTGACATGGCATACCTCACATGAATTATTATGATTTTGACATTTTGATGTTAACCCATATGTTAAATGCCGCCGCCCCCCCCAAATCTAACCAGCATGACATGGACTACCTGCACTATAAAGGAGTCTCTGCAGGGCCTGGAGGCGGAAGGTGTGGACCTGGCTGCGGAGGCAGCACAGGCCCTGCCCTCCTTCCTCCAGGGGAGACTCAAAATCCCTGCAGAGACCCAGTGCAGTCCTGGCCAAAGAACTCCAGTATTGACCATTGGCGGTGGGCCAGGAATCTTGGGGGTGGGACCAGGGTGTTGAGCAGGTGCCAGAGCATGGACAGGACTAGCTGGTAGAGCACCAGTTTCCTCCCCCTGAAGGGAAAGGCACCGGAGCAGTCCCATCCATCTCGCAGCCGCTCAGACACCCTGCCCACCAAATCTTGCCAGTTCTCCGGCGGGGAGGGATGGGTGGCAGAGAGATAAATGCCCACATAGAGCAGTGGACCCGTGCTCCACCGGATGGCTTGAAGCGTGGGTGGGAGGGAGCTCGCCAGCCACCCGGCCCCTACTATCAGGCCAGACCCAGTTGACTCTTGACCCAGTTGACACGGGTGGAGGAGGCTGCCGAGTAGATGGCCAGGCAGGCTTCCAACCGCACCAGGTCGTCCGGGTCCTAGACCGTGAGGAGTAAATCGTTGGCGTACGCTGACAGGACCAGCTTCAGCTCTGGCTCATGGAGCACCAACCCCGTCAGCCTCTGGCGGAGGAGACAGAGGAAGGGCTCGATGGCCAGAGCGTACAGCTGACCTGACAGCGGACAGCTTTGGCGAACTCTTCGCTAAAAGCTGACCGGTTCGGTCAGGGTCCAGTTGAGCTTGACCAGGCACTCCGTGGAGGTGTACAGCACCTGGAGAAAACCCACGAAACGGGGCCCGAAGCCGAACACCTGCAGGGTGCCCAGGAGATTATCCATGGTCCATCCTGTCGAACGGCTTCTCCTGGACCAGGGACAGGAGGCCGAATGACAGACCATCCCTACACCGAAGCTCCAAGAGGTCCCAGACCAGGTAGAGATTATCAAAGATGGTACGGCCCAGGACGATGTAGGTCTGGTCGGGCTGGACCACATTCTGCAACATAGACCCGAGCCTCAGCGAGGTGGCCTTGGCCACGATTTTATAGTCCGTGCCGAGGAGCAAGACGGGGTGCCAGTTTCAAAGTTCATGGAGGTCCCCCTTCTTGGGCAGCAGGGCGAGCACGGCCTGCTTGCACGAGAGGGGGAGCTCTCTGCTGGCCTCAGTCTCTGCCCAGATGGTGACTAGGTCCAGGCCTAGGACATCCCAGAATGCATGGTAGAGCTCCACGGTCAGCCCGTCCATGCCCGAGAGTCAGAGGCAGCTCCAGCCGGTTCCGGTCGCCCGCGCTAACTGTGGGAATTTTGTTCCAGAGCACCCTGTGGGCAGTGGCTTCAGTCAGATCTGGGGAGAAGAGGGTAGCGTAGAAGGCCCTGGCTTTTCCGCACATCTCCGCCGGATCCAGGAGGGGGGTGCCGTCCTCTGCCAGAAGTCAGGTGATGTGCTTCTGGGCCCCCCCTCTGTTTCTCCAGGGCGTAGAAGAAGTGGGAGCCATGATCCATCTCCCAAAGGAGACAGATGTGGGATCGAATGAAGGCACCCCGAACCCGAAGAGCTTTGAAGGCCTGGAGCTCCTCCTGCTTCTCCTGGCATGCTCCACAGAGGGAGGGTCCTCGGGACTGGCAGCCACATGCCTCTCCAGCTCTAAGACCTCCCGCTTCAGCTGCCCTATCCCTACATCCCTTCGCCAGATGGGCCTCTGAGCGTAGTCGTGGCAGAAATGCTGGACGTGCACCTTCCCCACATCCCACCAGCCCCGCACCAAGGGAAAGGCATGCCTCTGCCCCCGCTAGGCCAGCCAGAACTCCCGGAAGGATGCCACAAAGCCCATGTCTTCCAGCGCCCTGTTATTAAAGTGTCAGTAGGCTGGCCCCAGCTTCTCCGCAGTGAGAGAGGCCGCCACAGTCACCAGGTGGCGATCTGAGAATCTGAGGGGGGCAACCACTCCTCCCCACTAGGCTGAGAGCAGGGGAGGAGGGTACCAGCACAAGGGAATAAGGGGAGGCCAAACCAGGCAGGGAGACAGGGGCGATGCACTCACCAGCCCTCAGTGGAACACCGGCTGCTCTGGCTGCATGGGGGGCAGGGCTAAACCAATGTAGGGGGGTGTGGTGTGGGGGGTCAACTAAAAGGGGGGACAACTAAAGGGGGGGCCATGAGCACTGGGGGGGGGCAGTAGCACAGGGGCCAGGGGGGCGGGGCAGCAGGGAAACAGCTGTGGGCAGGGGAGGGGAATGGAGCAGGGCTGGGAAGGCTCAGGGGAACTTCCAAGGCCGGGCGGGGCAGGGAACAAACTAACACAGGGGCTGTGGGAGTGCAAACAAACCGACCTGGAGGCCAAACCAGGGAGGGCGGGGCAAACAAACCAGCACACAGACAAATTGACAAAAAAACCAACAAACAAAACCACCAGGGGGCTGGTCAGCAGGGGCAGCTACAGGGAAGGGGGGGCAGAGGCACCCACAGGCGATTAGGGTGAAGGGAGAGGCAGCAGCAGGGAAGGGGCACTCGCAGCAGTAGCAAGGAGCCAGCCAGAAAGGCCCTTCTACAGGTGGTGGTGGTGGTGGTAGCAGAGGTGGTGGAGGGGCCACTCGCTCCCTCCCTGCCCGCCGGGGAGGGCAGGAGGGTCCCAGGCCAGAAGGGCCCCAGGCCAGAGGGACCCCGACACAGCTACAGCTGCAGCAGCAAGGGGTGTGTGCAGGAGAGTGGAGCTCTGCAGCTCCCTGTAGCAAGGCGCTGTGGCTTTCCTCAGAACCTGGGAATGAGGATAAGCTGCAACACCCTGCAAAAACCCCCTACTGGGGAGATCAAGGCCCCCCGCAAACCAAACTCCCTGGGAGCAGAGCATACACACAGTTATACACTATACACTATACTGACAACAGCACTTTTTTGTTGGTATTTAGTTCAGGTAACTGGTATAAGCTACACCAGCAAAAGCATGTCTACACTAGGAGGATTTGCAGGTATGGCTATAATGGTATATAGAATAGGCTTGAATAAAACCATGATTAGTGAGTTCTCCCTTCTGTCCAATAGGTGGAGTTTTACAATCAATGTTCAGTTTTTCAGTTTTTCTATTAGTTATTTAGACACTGTCTTGGTTTTTACCTTGTATATCAGTTAAACATTATGTAAATTTATGTATTGCATGGATTACTAGATAGGCTCCACAGTACATAAAGATGGAAAGGGCTCTGGAGAGTCACAACAGTGACCCAAAGACAGTTCAGAAAGGTGCAGAATTATTATTGTCTCTATCAGAGCAAAGGGAATTGGCTCTGACTATATCAAGAATGAAATTCTATTCTTTAAAAATAAATTAAAACATATTAATCACTCTAAGATCATGTACAAAAATCATAGGTGACCCGTTTATGGAGAACTTTGCTGCAAAGATGTAGGAAAACTTCATTCTTCCAAATATTGTTATTTAACTTTTAAAATTATTTCTCAGTAATTCTCAATGTATTTCTTATTCCATAAACAGAAAATGTGGGGTGCCTCAGGTGACCAAAGTAATACATAAGCGCCATTCTCCTCTCTATTTCTGCAAGCAGAGGGCAGCCAAGACACACAGGTCTGCCTGGGTTGATATAAAATTGGGGGAGGTGGCTCTATGGCATGCTCCTTTCTCTCCCTTGATGCAGAAATCCTCAGCAGGGAGACCACAGAGATCCAGAATTGCAGTTGAGGAGTGAGTGAGGTGGCTATTTCCAAATGGATTCTTCTCATGCTGTAGAGGAAGGGGAAATGAAAGGTCTGGTCAGAGGAGCCCCTGAAGCACTGTTCCTGCAAGTCCTGGGCTGCGCAATAGCTGTAGGGAGTAGGAAAGAGAAACAGGCATTAAGTGAGTAAGTGAAAGGTCTTCCTACAGATTCCCTTTGCTCCTGGTGTCTCTCATGATATCTGCATGGATCTTGGGGAAATCTGTGGGCTTAGGGAGTGAAACCACTAACTTCTTTCATGAAGGAAAGGAGGGGACACATACTAAAACCATTACAGAAAAATTCTAAGTCAGTTGTCTGTGTTTCTGATGTGGTAGAATGGCATCCTATAAATTCCCATCACTGTTCGCTAGAGCCTGATCCTATGAAGTACTGAGCACCTTCAAATCCCACTGAAGAGCATGGGAATTAGCACTCGGCATCTTATGGGTTAGGATCCCAAAGATCTGTTAGTCCTGCTGACTTACTACTTTTTAAAATGATTAATTTTGTTCCAGAACCTTTTCTTCTGACACCTCAATCTCTGAGTACACCTCATCTTTATTACTAGAAAAGAGCAGCTCCATAGTGTCTCCCCGACAACTCCCACAATGAAGACTAATTTAAGGGGGTTGTGTGATTGTCATGGTGGGGTGAGCTCCCAGTCACCCCTTCCTTGATTTCCAGCAGGATTTGCAGCAGAGCCCTCCAGTTAAACACTATATCTCTGACTATAGGAGAGCAGTGGACAGGTGATAATAGAGTGGAAGGGGCAGGAACAGAAAAGATCAGGCTGAGGGCCTCTCCTCCCTGCCACCCACTGGACCCACAATGTCAGCATTCTGAAGGTGGGTGTGAGGCCCACAGTGAGAGAGGCTGTGGCTAGGATGAACACAGTGAAAAGCTATGGCTTCACCTGTTTCCCTCCTCCCCCTTGCTGAATTCCCTGCTCTCCTCATTTGCTTTGAAGCTAAAAAGAGAAGTGAACAGGTGGCCCACACCCCTACGTCCACTCCTTCTCTCCCCCCGCCCCGCCCCCCCGGAGGACTACAGGAGCACAAGAGGTGGGGAGTGAGGGCTGTCTCTTCCCCTCCTGAACTCCTCCTGGGACAATTAGCACCCCTGCCCACACAAATCTGATCCTGTGTGAATGCAGATGCCAGTGTCTGCATGGCTCTGGATCAGGACATCCTGGCTGAAGAGCAGGAGGTTCTTGGCTCATCTACCGAACACCGGGACAGGTGTGGTGCAGAGTGGAGAAGCCTAGTCAGCTCTGCAACTGCCCAGCACCTCAAACTTCTCCTGGTCCCAGAAAACTTCATTGACAGCTAGGCCCCATGCAAGCATCAACTGGCCTCTCTGCCCCAGCTTAACCCAGGCTTGCCTCTGGGTCTGCAGGGATTGCCCCTCTCCACAAGCCAGGCAGCCCCCAGGCTCCCTGCATTCAAATCCCTTCTCTGAACCCAGCTGCCTCCCCTTCCACCTGCCCCTGGCATTCAAATATGATCTGCAATAATACAATAATATGCAGTGTAAATGATTTGCTGTGTTAGACTTTTGGTCATTGCCTGTCCACAATAAGTTGAGGCCCACCCAGACTTTCACTCCTAGCTAGACCACTGCAAAAAACACAAAAAAGGGAAGGAGGGCAAAAGAAAAGAGGATAATATACAAGCTAAGAAGCTGGAGTCGGAAGAAGACTTAGCAGCAACGGGGATAGCTAAGAAAATAGTGGAACAGATTACTGCCAATTTAACTATGGTTCTGGAAACCCATTTCAGAATGCCTGAAGAAAAATTAAATGATGAACTAGACAAAATTAACAGTCAAACTAGTAGTAGCTATTACAGACATGGGTGCTAGAATTACTAGCATTGAGGAGGACATGCAGTCAGGAGGAGAGGCTTGTAGCCCTGACATCTCAAATCAAAATATTAACTGGAAGATTTGGAAAATAGGGGCCACAAGGAAAAAATATTAGGATTCTAGGTCTGCCAAAATTGATCGATGGTAATGTGTCATCCTGCAAGGTACAGGCTGGACTGTTGAACTGTAGTGTCCCCTTAAATCTCCACCCCAGGGTACCTCTTACGCTGCTTTGTTAGTGAAAAGCAGCCTCTCCAGGCTCTGCTCACACACAGCCATTAGCATGTAGAATCATTCCCAGCAAAGTTACATGCACGCACTCCCATCCGGGTAACACCTGCAAATTCCCCAGCCCCATCCTTGCACCCTAGAAATGTGCATTTTGTACCATTCAGTAGCCCAGTGGACGGTACAAGCTCATAAATTAGTTTGTCATACCAACATAGGGTAAGGAATATACATCAGCCCCATTGACCTGAGTAGAGATTTCCTATACACTTCAACTAAAACACACTGGTTTAGATAAAACCAGTTTATTTACTAGAGAAAGCTTGACCAGTTCAGTGATGGGTCTTTGTCTTTCAAATGATCATGAGTAGAGATGGGGGAGGAGTAAATATGTAAATAACTGCAAAAGAGCGGAATGTGATAATTCACACATAAATTTTGGTTGTAATACTAACCAAGTAGTGCAAGTTCTGTACTTTTTAGTTTACAGAATGCATGTTTCTGCATCTCTACATAATAAAATACATATTACCCCAGATACCTGTATGAAATGCAGAACACCCGGGCCCTCGTTCATACACTAGATATGGCACTACTAGATGGTAAAAAGGTTTTGTAAAACCATCCTGAAAGAAAGGGAAAAAAATTAGACATAGAACTCGGACAGGACGTAAAGACGTGTATTGGCTTATTAAAAAGATTCAAACCAGGAATAAGGAAGCTGTTACTATTCTTGATCTTTTAGGTGGGAAAAATCTTACATGTCTCAAGACAATGTATCTACACTTTTATTGTTAATGACCAAAATATGAATAAATAAAATATTTTCCAAATAAAAAATTATTCAAAGAAATCATTTCAAAAGTATTGAGAAAAAATTGCAGTTCTGAGAGGGTAGTTATGAGGCCTAACTGAGTGTAATTATGTAGGTTTTACATTATTCACTGAAATGTCTATTAACTTCATTTATCAATAGTTTTTCCAAAATGCATAAATAGTTTTTCAAATGCATAAAAAAAATTTTAATTAAAGGTTAATTCAGCCATATAAATTAGATTGCAAGGTAAACAATCTGTCGAGTAGAGGGTTAGCCATTTAAACAAGACACAATTAAGTGTCCTAGAAGTGACCAAATTTATCTTAATATGTTTTTCGCAAGTTGGTAGCAATAACTGTAGTGAAGAATGAAAGAGCCATTCCATTTCAAACCCACCACATTTTTCAGCAATTCATAACTTTTTCTGATATGTTCCATTTGGCTGAATTTTCTTGTAGATGGCCTCAGTTTAAAAAAAAATCAATATTATTTTTGTAAAATTATGAACTAAATCAACTCAGCCATTTTTGTGTGTTGTAAGTGTGTTGGGGACCCTCTGCAAGTGGTAACCAAGGCTTGAGGAAGTGTGACTGATGTGTGGCTGGCAGGCTGTATCTGTACAAAAGCACTCAGGGTCTGACCTCCATGGTGGCAGGCTGTTTGCAAGCAGCCCAGTGGGAGCTACAGTAGCAAAGTATCCTGAGGCACCCAGGTTTGCAGGATGGGTGACACAGCTCCCCTCTCCCCCCACTGGTCTGGCTACATTCTGGAATGTCATAGTTGTGACCTGTCCCGTGCCCAGGGTAGCCACCTGAAAATGCCAAGGTCAGGGCAGGCTGTAAAAGGAGAGCAGATTTTCCCAACAGTGGTGGGTGACACTGAAGTCAGGCTTCCCAACCAGCCACAAACTGTGCTTCTGAATCCCCACAGAAGCCAGTATACAAATACACACAGCCCCCTTTACTGCATTTCAGCTTCTGGCTCCCAAATCAGCACTGGGTCCAGTAAAGAGACCAGTTATTTAAACTCTGTGCTCTTTACTAAAAAGGTTTCCTCTGACCCCAAGGGGTCAGCCACAGTACCAGTTCAATATAAGTTAGGATTTTACCCAAAATACCACACTGCCAGCCAATCCTTTAGTATCTAAAACTAAAGGTTTATTGTAAAAAGAAAGAAAGAAACCATAAGAGAAATGTTAAAGGGTCAAAGCAAATCAGATACATACAAATGATTGAAAGTCCATATACATCCAGTCTTTGGGAGAATTGTGGAGTTGCAAGCTTGTACAGTTCCTCTGGTATACATCCAACACCTGGATGGGTCTAAGTCCTTCGTTTCAGTTGCAAAATGAATAGATGCAGGGGTAGGTGTGTGTCTGCAGCTGGACAGGAACAAAGACAAAATGGTTTCTGTAGCTTGGCCTTATATACCCTCTGGCCCTGGCCATGCAGTCTTGTGGAGTATTACAAGAACTAAAATGGAGTCCAGAGTCACATGGGCCAATCCTGGTAACTCTTCAGGTATGCCTTTAGTTTCTTCCTGGGCCCCTTGCATCCGTGAGTGTCTTAATGGGCCATCAAGCAGGTCCTGCCACCATCCTATCTGCGGTGTTGCCCAGGCAGCACAATTTGAAATACAGATATCTCAAATATATCTATAACTTCCATTTCACCTATTACACATGAACATAAGTATTATCATCTGACTTAGCATATAATAACCTGTCTAACAGTACCTGACATGGCATATCTCATGTGAATTATGATTTTGACACACTGATGTCAAACAATATAACAAATGCTCTCCCCTGCATCTACCCAGCATGACAATAGTGTTACTTTATATTTGGCAATACTGAAACACATTGTTTGCTTGAGCCCAGTTTACCAACCAATCCAGCTCACTCTGTATCCGTGACCTATCGTTGGCATTATTTCATAGAATCAAAGAAGTGTAGGGTTAGAAAGGACCTCAAGAGATCTTCTAGTCCAGTCCCCCTCCCCCGTGTAGGCAGGATTAAGTATGCCTAGCCCATCCTTGAAAAGTATTTGTGTAACTTGTTCTTAAAAACTTCCAATGACAGAGATTGCACAACCTTCCTAAATAACCTTAACAGTGCTTATCATTAAAGAGATTTTCCTGCTATCTAACCTGCAGCTCCCTTGCTACAGACTAAGCCAATTGCTTCTTGTTCTATCATTGGTGGATATGGAGAACAATTAATCACTGTCTTCTTTACAAATGCTTTTTACATATTTGAAGACTGTGATCATGTCCCCCTCCCAGCCTTCTCTTAGACTAAACATGCCCAGTTCCTTCAACTTTTCCTCATAAGTCACGTTTTCCAAACCAATTCTCATTTCTGTTGCTCTCCTCTTGACTCTCCAATTTGTTCACATCTTTCTTAAGGTGTGGTGCCCAAAACTGCACACAGTACTCCAGCTGAGGTCTCACAAGTGCTGACTAGAGCAGAACAATTATCTCCTATATTTTACACAACATGATGTTAATACATCCTGGAATGACATTTGCCTTTTTCACAGAAGTATCACACTCTTGATTCATACTCATATTCATCACACTGTTGACTCATAACGGTAATCCACTATAACTTCAATATATCCTTTTCTGCTATATTGCTGCCTAACCAGTTATTCCCTGTTTAGTATTTGTGCATTTGATTTTTCCTTCCTAAGTGTAGTTCTTTGCACTTGTCCTTATTGAGTTTCATTGTATTAATTTCAGACCACTTCTCCAAGTTATCAGATCTTTCTGGATTCTAATCCTGTTCTCCAAAGTACTTGCAATCCCACCTAGTTTGGTGTCATCTGTAGATTTTTTGTAAGCCAAGCCATCGTCCTACTCATTAATGAACCTATTGAAGAGTACTGGACCCAGGACAGCCCCCTGTGAGATACCACTTGATATGTCCTCCCAGTTTGACAGTGAGCCATTTACCACTTTTCCACTCTTTTTGTGTCATCTGCAAACTTTATCAGTTATGATTTTATGTTTTCTTCCGGGTCATTGATAAAAATTTTAAATAGCATAGAACCATGTAATAATTAAAGCTAATGTGGTACACCCTCTGGTCCGATGTGTGGGTTTTAGCATCAAATATCTCATATCCTCATTTTTTGTTATTTATATTTACAGTTGTGCGGAAAATGTGGTAGGCCCTGTACAGATGTGGAAAAGCCCTGAAGTATCAGAGAAGCAACACATAGGAATCTTTCTCACAATTCAGTATAAGAAAATATTGTGGGTAGAAATTTGTGTCTCATAACAAAGAGGCCCAGAAAATACTGCAAGTAATGGAGGCAAGAAAACACTGTGCCATATGAAGATTCTAAATGCTATACTCTGGCATGTGGTTAGAAGTGGTAAAAGGGCATTAGAATTAGGTGTCCTGCAGTAAATTATAGACTATCTATATAGACCACTAGTCTGTAGAAAGTAATCTCATAATATTAAATTTAGGGTTATTTGGGTGTTGGATTACATACTTGATGGAATAATACTTTGATAAGAGAAGGGTGTCTGAAACAGTGGTCCAGATTTTATTACCAAATTAACATGCATTAAACTATACTCAGGAAATGAAGGCATCCAATGGATGGTGACCGAACACTGGTTTGTAATGGAAGTCTGTTCAAAGTCTAGTTGTTCTTAATTAAAATAAGTTTGGATATCTGAATTCAAATCAGAGGGCAGGTGTTTACCAGATTTATAGCTCATTTTTTAACTTAAAAAAAATTCTAAAGACTATACAGAAATACCTGATCCAGGGGATTTTTTTTTTATTACTCTGTGGAAGTATTGCTAGAACTGGAAACAGGACATCCAGGACTACATTATGACTTTAGACTACAGATCCCAGTAGGCAACGTGCATTCTACAGAGATACACAATGCCTTGTGGAGTGCATGAAGAATACCACCATCCTTTGACAGCATGTGCTTACCCCTGCACAGAAAAAACTAATGGTATGGAGATTGAGCAGCTCTCTCATTCTTAGATGCGAGTCCTTCAGGACAGGATAATTATATATTTTATAGCTTTGCACAAGTCTATTAGGGGCTTCACAGAAACCACATAAAAGGCAGCTCTCTGTCCCAGAAAACTTAGGACGAGATTTTCAAGAGACAGGTGATTTTGAATGTCAACCTGAGACACCTTAAAGAGGGCTGATTTTGAGAAGGTGATATTTAAATTAAGTGAATGTGGAGATTTGGTGAAGTGTGAATAGTAGCATGGAAGAAGGACAGAAGTTTGCAAGAGAAGAAAATTGAAGGGCTGTCAAGGCTTGCATCACTGAGAGTAGAAGGCAGCGAGGACAACACAAAAGGAGAGGTCAGAAACATGGGCAGGACTGAGTCCTAGAGAGTCTTGAAAGCAAGGAGAAGATTTAACTTATTTAGTTCAATTGGGAGCCAGTTAGGCAACTGAAAGAGGCAGCGATATTGTCAAAGCAATGGGGAATGCAGACAGTTTTGGCAGCAGCATACTGGATGGACAGGAGGAGAGTGACTATAGTATAAAAACGCTATGAAAAGGAGATAGAAGCAGTAGAAATATAAGGTGATCAGAGCATAGAAAAACAATTTGGCTGTGGGATAAAAAGGACATTTAAAAAAAATGTTGTGGAGAAAGTAGCAACAAGATTTTGTCACAGCCAAAATGTGTAGGGAGAAGGAGAGGGAGGAATGACGATAATCCCCAGGTTATGGCTCTGGGTGAGAGAATAGTGATGTTGTCAACCATTGCAGAGAATGGAGGGTTGGAAGAAAAGATTATGAGCTCAGTTTGGACCATCTCAAGATTAAGATGATGGTGAGCCATCCATGGTGAAGTATTGGAGAAATAGTAAGAGATGTGAAATTTGAAGAACAAAATGTTGAATAGAATGTATATTTGAGAATCAATGGCTTAGAGAAGAGTGCCATGCAGCAGATGAGGTCACTCAAGGATAGAGTGTAAAAGCGACAGGAGGCAAGAAAGGTGCACTGGGGGAATCCAACAGAGGGGAAGCGGTGAGGAAGAGATTGACCAAAAGAGACACTGAAAGAGCATCCAAAGAGGTAGGAGGAGACCCAAGAGAAGGGAAATTCATGGAAGCTACTGGAGGATAGCACATGAAGGAGCAGAGAGTGCTCTAGAATATCAAAGACAACAGGCCTCGGGGGATGAAGATGGAATGCCTGCCTTGAGATTTAACCAGGAACCTGTGCATTGTAAGGAAACCTACACTGCGTCTGCTGCACTTGTTTTGTCAAAAAATGGGAATTTCAGTTTCTGGTTACGTCAATCTGATATTTTTCACAATTGACTAACTTTTAAAGAATTCAGATAAACAGTTAAGTTCTAATCTCTTTACCATCCAGGGTTAAGGATGAAACAAATATAGACATGGAGCTCCAAATTCTACTTTGTTACACGGAAGTTGGTCCTGAGTAACTCCAGCGAAGCCAATGGATGTTCTCCAGATTAACAGAGGTAAAACCAAGACAGGAATTTGGGTAAGAAGCATATATTTCAAAATATTACATTGGCAATGAGCAAGTAAACATCATGAGTAAATAATGGAATCTCTTAGTGTGTGTGTGTTATGTATGCTTCCCGTCACAGTGCACATGAAAAAATTGCTAGAGGAAGAGACACTATAGACAATCAGGTTTAACTTAAGTAATGATACTGGGTCTGGACATTACCTATTCAATGAAGCTACGGAAGTGTCTAGAGTATTGCAGTGTGAGAGAAGCATATGTCTAGTCAACATTCCTTATTGAAGGCAGGAATATTTTAGGATTTGCAGACAGTGATGAAGTCTCAGTGGAAAAACTCACATTTTCTTTATTACAGGTCATATCACACTTCATTTTTAGTCATTATTATTATTAAAGCAGACAACAGTGATTGTTATATGAGTGTCTTGCAGCTGTACAGTTTGCAAACTCCTAAGACCACCATTTATCTAAGATAAAAATTTAATTTTCTAATTGTTCTCATTACTATGATTCAGTCCATTATTTGCTCTCATTATACAATATGCTAAGGCAAACAGCTTCAGAGACTTTGTTTCCAGAGAAAACAGATTGCTTAAACAAAATCACCCCAGAAAGAATAGGGGTATTGTCTCATCTCAATGCACTTAAATGCATTGCACTCAATTAAATGCATGCACTCAATGCACTTCCTATTAGAATGGATGAGTGTTTATTCATTAAAGCTATAGAAATAAATAGAATTACTATGCAGAAGCACTAAGAGGAAAAGACGGCTCTTAGTGTTTAAAAATAGCGTTTTATGACAGTTCGTTAAATGGGATTTTCTTCATTTCACTAGCAACATCTTTACATAACGTTGCTGAAGCAATTCACCATGTTCCCCCTTGTGCATGTGGGCAGGTAGTGGGTGGGAAATGGATGGAGCATTGGCTCCATCTCCTAATATATTGACCAGTGTGGCAGTATTGGGATATTGAGGGGACCAACTACTATATGTCAAGTATAGGGGTAGTGAACATAAATTTCCCCTTGGAACATGGGGAAACCATGAGGCACATTGTGACAGTGGTGAAGGCCCTATGTTCTGCGTAGAATAGAGAGATGTAAGTCAAGTCAATTGTTCTTGTTGCTCTTCTCTGAACCGCCTTTAATTCTGCAATAATTTTTTTATATGGGATGACCAGCACTGTGCTCAGGACAGCAAATGAGGCTGCACCATTGATTTATATTGTTCTAGAATCTCAGAAATGTAGGAGTGGAAGGGACCTTGAGAGGTAATCAAGTCCAGTCTCCTGCACTGAGGCAGGACCAAAAGTAAACCTAGACTGTCCCTGACAGGTGTGTTTTCCCTTCTGTTTTTAAAATCTTCCAATGACAGGTCTCCCTTTGTAGCCTATTCCAGAACTTAATTACCTTTATAGTTAGAAAGCTTTTCCTACTATCTAACCTAAATCTCCCTTGCTGCAGATTAAGTCCATTATTTTGTGTCCTACATCAGTGGACATGGAGAACAATTGACCGCTGTCCTTTTTAGAATGACGCTTAACATATTTGAAGACTCTTATGAGGTGCCCGCTCAGTCTCCTTTTCTCAAGACTAAATGTGCCCAGTTCTTTTAAATCTTTCCTCATCATTCTAGTTTTCTAAATTTTGTATCATTTTTGTTCCTCTTTGAACTTTCTCCATTTTGTCCACATCTTTCCCAAAGTGTGGCACCCAGAATTTGACACAGTACTCCAGATGAGGCCTTACCAGTGCTGAGTAGAGTGGGACAATTACCTCCCATGTTTTACATATGACCCTCTGTTCATACACCCCAGAATACTAGCCTTTTTTTGTAACTTTTTTTGTATATTGTTGACTCATATTTAACTTGTGATCTATTATAATCCTCAGATCCTTTTCAGTAGTACTACCATCTAGCCACTTATTCCCAATTTTGTAGTTGTGCATTTGATTTTTCCTTCCTAAGTGGAGTACTTGGCATATGTCTTTATTGAATTTCATCTTGTTGATTTCAGACCAATTTGACCATTTGTCAATTTTGAATTCTAATGCTGTCCTCCAAAGTGTTTGCAATCCCTCCCAGCTAGGTCTCATAAAATTTGCATATAAGCACACAGTCCACTCCATTATCCAAGTCATTAATAAAAATATTGAATAGTACCATCCGCTGGGACCTCATCCATCCTCCATGAGTTCTTGAAGATAATTGCTAAGAGTTCTGAGATTGCTTCGGCTAATACCTTAAGCACCCTCAGATAAATTTCATCAGGCCCTGCCAACTTGAATACATCTAACTTCTCTAAATATTTTTAACCTGTTCTTTCCCTGTTTTGGCTTACATTCTTCCCCCTTTTTGTTAATATTAGTTGAGTATCTGGTCATTTTCTAGTGAAGATTGAATCAAAATAGGCATTAAATAACCAGTCTTCTTAATATCATCAGTTATTAGCTCTCCTTCACACTAAGTAGAGGACCTACACTTTCCTTTGTCTTTCTCTTGCTCTTAATGTATTTAAAGATCCTCTTATTACTACCTTTTTATGTCCCTTCCTAGGTGTAACTCATTTTGTGCCTTAGCCTTTGATTTTGTCCCTACATGTTTGTGCTATTCCTTTGTACTCATTCCAATTCATTCATGGTTCCACTTTTTGTGGGATTCCTTTTTTTTTCTTTTTTTTTTTAAATTGCAGGTCATTAAAGAGCTCCTAATGGAGCCATATTGACCTCTTATTGTTCTTCTTATCTTTCCTTTACATCAGGATAGTTGGCAGTTATGCATTTACTATTATCTCCTGGAGACACTGCCTCCTCTACTGAAATCCTTTATTCCTTAGATATTTTTCCCCTGGGATCTCCCCTACTGGTTCTGTTTGAGTTTGTTTTAAAGTCTTCTTTTTTATGTCCAGTGTCCTTATTCTTCTGCTTTCACTCTTCCTTTCCATAGAATCATGAAGTCTATCTCTCATTATCACTTTCACCCAAATTGCCTTCCACCTTCAGATTCATAACCAATTCCTCCTTGTTGGTTAGAATTAAATCTAAAATGGCTGTTCCCCTGGTTACTTTCTCCAATTTCTGAAACAAAATGTTGTCTCCACTACAGTCAAATAAGTTATTTCAAAGTATGTGTTTTCCCATATTACTTTTCCAACTGATGTCTGGGTATTTAAAGTCCCGTCGTCCTCCTTCCCCCCCCCCCCCAATAACTATCAGGTCTTGAGTTCTGGATATTTCTGTTATTTGTTCTAGAAATGCCTCATCCACCTCCATGTCCTGATTTGATGGTCTGTCGTAGACCCCTACTATGACGTCACCCCTAATTCTTTCCCCATTTTATCTTTCCCCAGAGACTCTCAATTGGTATGCCTCTGACATCCTTCTGGACATCAGAACAAGAATATATATTCTTGATATATAATGCAACATCACCTCCTTTTTCCCCAGCCCCCCCACCTGTACTTTCTGAACAAGTTATACCCCTGTATACCAATATTCCATCATGAAATTTATCCCATCAAATCTCTGATGCCACTTAAGTCATAATTTAGCTTATGTACTAATACTTAAGGCTTAGTTCTTCCCATTTATTCCCCATACTCCTTGCATTTGTGTAGACATCTATGGGTACATCTACCCAGAATACTCCTTTTGGCAGTGTTAAGAGTACATACACTGCACACCCTCTTGCATGGATGGCATGGATAGCAGTGTAGACAGTAAGGCACTGCTAACACGAGTAGCATAAAGGCCCTTCTGAACTGAGCATATACCCTACACAGCTCTCTACATTCCTAAGCAATGCCTCCCCTGTCTACACTGCTGTTTTTAGCAGTGTAGTATCCTGCTGCTCCCCACTGCTGGAGTCTTTCCCCAGAAAAACTTTGGCAGTGGGAGGTAGTGGGGAAAAGACTTTGGTAGCTTTCTGCTTCTGGAACCTTTCTCTGCTGCAGGGACACTTTCTCTCTGGCAATAGGGAAAGGCTCTAACATCTCCGCACAGCCAGAGCCTTTCAATGTGGCTAGGAAAGGCTCAGCATCAAAGAAATGCCAGACCCTTTCCCTGCTGTCTCCCCACCCCCACTGCCAGAGCCTTTCATTAATGCATGTAGCTACACACCGCTGTGTGGACACATCTTGCTTTTTACTGTGGTGTGTAGCTACCCTGCCACCACCAGGGGTGCAGTGTAGACATACCTTAAGATGCTGAGCAGACTCCCCCACTGATTCTTCTTGTGGGTCCTCTGACTCTATTGTAATTTTCTATGTCCTTCCCACAACATCTAGCCCTTCTTTATGCTTATGTGTGGGCTTTTGTCACCTGTCCCCTAGTATAAAGTCCTCTTCACTAGATTGGTGAGTCAGTGCATAAAGACACTTTCCCTTTTTGGTAGGTGGACTCCATCTCTTCCCAGAAGACCTTCCTGGAACAGCGTCCCATGGTTGAGGAAGCTGAAACCACCCCATCAACACTATGCACAGCCATGCCTTCATCTCCAGGCACGTGTATCCCTGCCTGGGCTCTTACCTTTAACTGGGAGGATGGACAAGAACTCAACTTGTGCCCCCAACACCTTCATCATCACACACACAGCCTTGTAGTCATCACTGATCTGCTCAGGTCATACCTAGCAGTATCATTAGTGCACAGATGGATGAGCAGTGTGAGCTAGCAGGGACTGATGACCCTCAGCAACTTTTCCACAACTTTGGACATGGCAGGTTGACAGAGGGATGCATCCAACTGCCTCAGAAGGGAGTCCCCAACCAACAATGCCCAATACTTTGTCCTTTTGGGTGAGGTGGCTGTGAGCCTCCCAGCTTTGGAGACAGGTGGGGTCTGTTCCTCCATTCCTGTTGCCGGTACAGTATACTGGTGGTTCTTGACCGTGATGGATGGGGGACATGCATGAAGGGTAAAGCACTGTCTACTGCCCGAGGTAGCCAGCAGCCAGTCTCCTCCCCATTGAGCAACTGGTTCTCCTTCCTCCTCTGGTAACTCTGTAGATGACTAGCATCCTCTGTCCCAAATGTTTCCAAGTGCATCTGGTTGATGAAGTAATCGTGCTCCCAGATGCTAGGCAGATGAGCCACCTCCTCCTGCATCTATCTTACCTACTTCCTGAGGCACTCCACGAACAGAAAACTCACCCACCAGGCGGTTCCTCCTCCTCAGCAGGGACATGCAGGCCGCATTCCCAGCAAGTCAATACCAGGGCCTGGATGGAAGCCTCTAGGGTCAGGATGCCTGTCTTGCATAGGAAGAGCTAGCAGTTGTGGTGGTGACATGCTGTTTTCGTCCCATTGTGGGCTCTTCCCAATAGAGTACCTGCAAGGAAAGGAAAACAAAACAAAAACAATCCTGCCTTCCTCTGCTGGTGAACTCAGAGGGCTAACTCTCTCTTAATCTCTCAGATCCACTGTTCTCACTTCAAAGAGCCCTTGAAAGAACCCTCGCAGATATCAGGCACTAACTGTAGGGCAACCTGGCCCAGACAATCAGCAACCAAGCTTAGATTTCAAAACACTGCTGCCAGCTCAGAGTCCTACCAAACTCAATTGCAAGTTCCCAGCAAAGAAAGTGCTCCTTTTTTTGCCCCCCCAAATTTAATCAATAGCAATAAGACACAAGTGTCCCAGAGATACTCACCAGTTGGATAGCTCCCTTAGTCTCCCAGGTACCTTTCTCTCACCAGTCATGATAGATTTTGGGTAAAACCTCATTGAAGCTGGTGGGTGAGACAGTTGCCCTTTATTCAGGACAAATGTAAGAAGCAATTAAGCTCTCTTTTGGAGTAAGGAGGCTAAAATCATAGGACCTACAAGCAAAACAGAGGCTACAAGCAAGGCTGGTCAGAAACTGAGCTATGTGGGTGTAAGGTTTTTTTCTGGGTATTACTTGCTGGAGATATGTATGTGTGGGCTCAGAAACAGACAGAAGGAGCTAGGGAACAGGAAGAGAGAAGGAGCCAAAAAAGCCAAGCAGACAGCAGAGAAGGACTGGAACCAAGAATCTGATAGACAGGGAGCACTGGGGCAAAGTACTGGCTGGAAAACAGGGTTGCAACAATGAGCAAAGAAACTATCTCCTGTTTGAGTCCTACTGTATTCTGGGAAATAGAACATTGTAAACATTCTTTGTAAATAAATACCATTATATCAAAGACATACCTGACTCTATCATCAGTTTCTCCTCCCATCCAAAACAACCCATGAGACTCCAAATATTGGCTAACCACTCAGGCCAAAAGGGCAACAATAATAAAGTTATGTGTTTTTCTGTATTATTCTCCAACCCCTTCCTTATGCATAATAAAGTCTTGTTTGCTTCTTTTACCTAAGCTGCACATTGAGCAAAAGTCTTCATCCATTCACAATGAAGCTCAAGTTCCTTACCTGTGTTAATAAAAAAAGGATGTGTCTGTGTAATTACAGTCTCTATTGTAATATACACACAGAAATGGGTATGCAGACTGCATGCAACCTTAACTTTAGCATTTCCTGGTATTGAGTGTTTAATCAGGTAAACATAATGTTTTCTGAATTTATATTTTGATTCAATACTCAGATGAATGTGGTGGTTGAGTATAAGCCATTCTGAGTTCACGCTACATGTTAGAATTTATGTGGTGTTATATTATTCTCTGGTAGTTTTGACACAAGAAGGCCAAAAAAAAATCTATATTTCATCTTATCTGCAATAAACTGACATCCTTTTTTCTGCTAACAAAAAATTATGAAATTAAAAAAAAAAAAGCAAGCTTAGTTAAGTCTAGTAGTTCAAACTTAAAAAAAAAAAAGCAAGAGTTTGCACATAACATAACTGTCATGCAGTCTTTGGTCTCAGTTTTAATTTCCTACACTAGCTTTTCATAGGTATAAGCCTATTTTCATTCAAGTTAGTGGGAGGTTTGCTATGGATTACAGTATAAGCATGGTTGGACAATTTTTAATTATTTCCATTTTCTTTTAATTTTTTTATGAAAATGAACTCGGTGTAGCCAAACGTTTCAGAAGTGCTGGCTAAGTAGTCTAGATATTATTCTGGGCTCATGCACATAAACACACCATATATGGCAGCTCCAACTACTGCCTCAAAATATATTTTCTGCAAAACAAAGCATGAAAATTAAACAGTGGCCTTTGACACCGTGTGTTATGATGCACAAAACATCATGGGGAATAAGGCAAAGGCACATAATTAAAGGTTATATGATCTGATAATATCACCTCACGGTTGCTGTGCCTTTAAATATCCATCATTATGCAATGGAAAGACAAGCTCAGACACAACATTAACTATAGCATTACGTGACATCCTACAGTTTTGTGTTATGAAAAGGACAAATTATAAGGATGCAATTAATCATAGAGAGGAACACTGTCGAACGCCTCCTGCGGTCCATAGATGGAGAACTGGAACATATATATTCATGTTCAGTTTGAGGACCCTTCTAAGCTATTGGCTCTGTGTCTATGAAGTGACTCATCCTACATCAGACTGTGGGTGGAGACAGTGTCCAGACAATGGAAAAATAACTCAAGCATAATTGAAATGATTTCCAAACTAATCTAAACTGTAGTGGCATCAATCAAGCCTGAGCTATTGCTCTTCCAATAATTCTAATATGGGAGAGCAGTAGCCTTTCTCACTCCTTAGCATATTTATACATTTGGCTTTATTGTGAAATATTTTAATAGGTTTTTATTTAATCTTAGGTAGTCATCCAAAACACCTTTCAGAATCCACAACAGATCTCTGACTATTGCTTTACGACATTGATACGTTAGATGGGTTTTGGACTGTGACATCTCCAAAATTTTGCAAAAATATTTTGCACAAATTTGATGAGCCCCGATGTCCTTATTGTCTGTGCACAGGCCATCAGAGCTAATGTTAATTTTTGGAATTTCTTGAATAATCTGCAAACCTATATAGTTACTATGGTAACCACTGCACCTCAGGATGCACATATAAAACCTCTATGAGGGAAAATATACATAGAATGTTACCTGTTTTCAGATCACCCATTAATATCGAATCGAAAACACTATAAATCCGCAGGAAGTCAGTGTTTACACCTTGCTGCAATAGAGCATAGTCACAATTCACCAACAACAATGCATTTGAAATTGTATTGATTAATTGACCTACTACATAAGTGGAAGAAAAACACATCTTATTAATGGCAGCTTGGATGGCACAATAAAACTTAGCAATATTTTCATGAAAATTTATCAGCTCATGTATAAATATCACTTTGTCCACTCTTACTATGGTGAGCATGGTAATGAAAAAGACTCATAATATTTTTACTTTTACTGGGGGGGAAATGTTTGCCCCAGGCTAACAGGCAGTTGCAATATTGAAATGCTGTCTCAGTTATAAATGCCTCAATTTTTATTATTCTACTCTGAAAAGCTATTTTATCAACTGAAATAAGAAATGCACATTAATGCATTGGTCATAAATATGCACAACTTTATTTTATGTATTGTACATATTGGAAGAACAGACTACTGACAAGCAAGGAGAGACCAACAGACCGAGAAGAAGAGAGCTATAACACCAGCCAATTGAAATACCCTACTAGATTAGATTACCATGTACTTATTACAATGTGGGCCAAATTCATCCTTTCAGTAACTCCAATGTCTTCTGTGGATTTGGCTGCATGCATGTGCCCAAGTAAGGTATAATGAGAAAAAGGAATGTGTATATGTAGAGAGAAAGACAGAGCTTTTCTAAAATGAGTAAGCACTGATTCCTGGGGCATCATTAGTATCACAATTTTGTGTGTGCTTAAATTTTGGTGTATGTGTTTGTACCTCGTGATCAGCTCTCGTTTCTGCTTTTTGCTTTTTTTGGTCTTGTATTTGTATTCATCCAGTTCATTATATAAAACTGGTAGCTGACAGCATGTGTATCGCACAAGTGTGGCAAGTGGCCCAAGTAATCCTTCATCTGTGTAGTCTTCTCATGCAATCAATGAAATTGTGCATGCAAATTAGTTGTAGAGCAAGGGTGGTGATTTGCTGAAATACCTCTGGCATAACAATTGTCTAAGACTCTCTGCATGGCATAGATCCATGCCCTACTGTAGCTGTATACCGCATGGATGTCATTTATAAAGCCAAAATGGCTGAGAACTTAAAAATTGGATAATAATAGACCATGAATTGCACTGATAATTGAATCTGGTGATATTCTGAACAAAAAGAGCTGTAAACCATCCTTGTAGCTGTTTTCATCACTTCACACTAACTCAACAGACATTCTCTAGGCTTCACAGTGATACAGAGTGACAATCCTGGAATCTTGTTATATGGATACATTTAAAAAAAATACAAAAATGGAAAAAACAAAAAGAGTAAGCCTAACAGATATGAAAGTCACAAAGCCTACTGTACGTTTCCAAGGTTTCAGCTCAATTGGTTATAGCCCACGTTGTTTGTAAGTTACTTATTTTGCCCTTTACCATTTTTGTGAAATGTGGCAGTGTGGTATAGTGAGCTGAATGGAACAGAGGAACTCCTGAGTTTTAATCCTGGTAGTGATGCTTTCTGTCTGTTTTGGGGTACTTCACTTAACTTCTCTGTTCAACTTTTGCATTCAGATTGGAGGCTTATTCTATGTAGCACCTCTCAGGGGAGTTGTGAGGGAGTGTACAAACCCCACACTGGGCAACAAGGGGTTAAGTAATTACTTTGAGGCCAGCTAGCCCCACCGTGCCACACCTGCAGTAAATGCTCCATCTGGTGGAGGAATTAAAAGACAAGGAAACAGCATATTTGGGGCCGACCTAGAAGAGAGCAGACCTGTGACTCCTACAACATAGAACAGAGGGAAGGCCAAAATCTCTAAGATAACTGCCCCAAAAGGAAGGAAGTATCCACCCCACAAACAATCATAAACAGTCCCCAGCATATGGACCTTGGACATTGGTAATCCCTTTTTACCTTTCTTGATTTGGAATACCCAGCAAGGAAAAGCCTTGGACTGAGGTGGCCCGGGTTGGGGGGAATGATGAGAGGAAGTAGCCCAGGGAGGGCCACCTTAAGCAGTCTCGGTTGCCAGACCACTGGTAGCCCCAAAGGGCCCTGGGTTAAAGCCAGGTGGAGTGTGAGGGCCCAGGCTCCCCTACCAACAACCCTCCTGCTGGTCACAGATCATAGCCCTGTCCGCTACGCCAAGCTTCCTGACCAACCTCCAAGTGAGGATCATTACAAATGTAAAGCACTAAATAATGTTTAAAATTATTATCTATGTAAATGAAAAGGCCTGAACTGAAAAGAAGAAAAAAACTTCAACCTTCTATAAGCTCTAATAAAGTGAAGCACTGATCATCATCTGTTATAGAACACCTTCAATGGAATATTGAAACTGTTTTGACTGCCTTAAAGTTGAAGAGCAAAAGTTATTAAAATATGGAAAACTTATGTTTGGTTAAAATTTTTAGCATTTTACTTTTGACACACATTAGTGTCTGATTGAAAATTGGACTCATTGTTCTGAGAGAATCTGGTATAGAGCTGTATTTATATAGTCATTTTCCAGTCTATTGGCTAAATGCTGGTAGCTGATAATGTGGGAAAGAATGAAAACAGAACACAACATCACAAAATTCATCAATCTCTTCCTTGTAACTAAAACTTCGTAGTTCCACTCTGGGCTCTAGACTTAGAGATATGGAATAGAGGGTTAAGACATGCTGAGGTTAGGCACTGTGTGTGCTTGTTTAAAGATTAGGCTCAACGACTATGAGAAAGTCATTTGCCAGATCAGATACTATGTGCCCAATGATGTTGTAAGCCAGTAACCCATTTGAAAAAAAAATGACACTGCATAAAGTCCTTTAAAAATTATTAATATTCTTAGGCCTAGAAACTTGGCACAATAAGAATTATGTTAGAATTCTTTGATATTAGCAAACCAGTGAAAAAAGGTTACTTAGTAAGATTTTTGACAACCTCTCAAAAGCCCAGTATAACAATAACATTATGTAGTGCTGTATCAATGTTCATCCAAGGCTCTAGAAGTACAGTATTTTACAAGCATTAACAAAACCACAGATTAAAACCCTGTAAGGTAGGTAAATATTATCTTCATTTTACAGATTAGTAACTTGATGTATGGAGAAATTAACTGATTTGGAAGTTCACACAGCAAGTCAATAGAAAGCCAGGAATTAGAACCCAGAAGTCCTGACAACTTGTATTAAGAAAGTCATTCACATGTTCATAGAAATGTTATGGAAACAGTGTCTGAAAGACAAAAGTAGCATTAGCAACTGGAGGAGGATTCTGGCTGAAATATCCAGCCAGACTGCTGTGATCATGTGGTGAGAAAAGTCTTTTTGCTTTAAGTTTATTGAGCTTGTTAAAGTAGGTATTAATTTGCACTTTACCTTTTATCACTTAATAAACAATTCTGACCTTTATGCCTCGTTACTTATAATCACTTAAAATCTATCTTTCTGTAGCTAATAAACTTCTTTTATTGTTTTATCTAAACCAGTGTGTGTTTAGACTGAAGTGTCTATAATCTCCATTTGAGATAACAGGGTTTATGCATCTCATATTCTGTTAATGAAATGATGGACTTTCTATGAACTTGTATTGTCCAGAAGGGTACGGTGCAATACAAGACAACATTTCTGAGACAAATCTGGCACTGAGAATATGCTAGTGTCCTTCTACAATATAATTCAGGAGCGACTGGTTAGAGCTCCCATACATTCAGCTGAGAGTAATTTTTTGCATGCTAGATGCTGTTTGTGAATTGGCCAGGAGTGACTATTCTCACAGCAAAGCAGGATAACAGACACCCCAGGTTGGAGAATTGAGGGGACACAGCTGTTCAACGATCTGGCTTGTACCCTGGGGAATGTCACAGTGAGGTAGGAGCAGGAAGCACATGCAGTTGTTTTTTTTCCCCCCCCAATCAATACCAGTTTAATAGCAGGGTTAGCTTTGCTTTTAAAGGCTTTGATAGTACTTCTCTTAATGGCATGAGTTTATTTTTTGCAAATTCATTTTGGAAAAGTATAGGGGGAAAAGATGTCAATGGAAAGAACTGTTTTGTGCCATATTGACTACAACTGCTCTACTGGATACTTTTTGCTGAAATGAAAGTTGTTTCCTCCAAGTGGATTCAATCTTTTTTTTTTTTTTTTTTTTTTTTTTTTGCCAAGAGTTACATTGCTGCCAATATTGAGCTGAATTTTATCACATTTTTTATATCTAATGTCTTTGTAATGAATGTAAGTCAACACATAAATATTTTGTATTGTTCAGTTGAACCCTCTTATAGTGAAGTCAATTTTTTTACAATGAAAAATGTCACGAGATAGATTTTTCTCAATAACTAGAATTGCAATTTGTACTTCACAGTGCATTTAAATGATCTTGGACTTTTAGGCTACTTTATTGTAAAACAGGGATGATCTTGAACCAAAACTTCAGATCTGAACATCCCAAATTTAGGGGATGGTTGAAAGCTGGATTGGAACTTGTGGCTTGGGAGCACCTCTGCTCCAAGTTCACTATATAAACTTTCCACTGAGATTTTCTTCATCCCTCCCCCAGCAAGAGGGGTGGGAGCTGGGTTTGCATCATCAGAAGCAACACGGGGGTGGGGTGAGGCCCAGAGTATGAACTTGGACATTGTCAAAAGTGCCCCAAGTGTGGATTTTACTTCCCGTACACAAATTTGGAACAGGAGGCCCCATGTGGCACCTTCACTGCGCTAGCTATGTGAGGTGGGCGAGGAAGAACAAGTTGCTCTAAGGAGCACAGAGACTCCCTCCAATTCCTCAGGTAGGAGCTCTTGCACAAAGGAGTCCAAAGAATGTCCAGCAATGATATCATCAGATTCTGCTATCTTCTATGTTGATTCCAGATATTCTTCTCTCTTCGCCCCCCCCCCACTAATCTGTCAATCATTCCAACTTCCTCCATCCTCACTCCCCCTGCCCTCCATCCCTCCTCTCGCCCTTTTCTTCTCCCAACATTAATTACACCCTTCTTCCTGTTTTCCCATTAACAAATTCTCTCTCTCCAGCATCACTCCCCATAATAAGTACTAGATTCCTCTTCCCAAAACAAAAAAACAGGCAGAATTAACATGACATCTTCCACCCATTGACTGATTGCCTGGCTTGTATGCTGTATCTCTTGCCCTCATCCTTCTTTTAGCTTGTCTGCCTAGGTTGTAAGCTTTTTGGGGCAGGAACAATCGGTTGTTTTGTGTTTGTACAGCACCAAACACAATGGGGTCCCAGTTCTGACTGGGATCTGTTATATTAATTTAGATGGACTAAATGGAACCAAAGTGTTAACATAACCTAGTCATGGTCCAACATTAAACAGTGTTAAACAAAGTTCAGGGTTTGGTATTCATAGACCTCAGCCTCCATGGCAAACATACCATTAAAAATCCTTTTAACCTTTTATTAAAGATAAAGAAAAGAAGGAAAAACAGTTAAGCATTTGAAATTTAAAGTATTAAATAAGGATTTCATTTTAACATTTCTTGTTCCCTTTTCCTTTCTCTCTTTAGCCGGAGAGAGATTTACAAGGAAAAAAGCCCTTGTTTGACAGTCACTTAGATGGTAATAACTGCCCTTTTGGGGAAGTGAGAAGAGGTTAGTTGAAATGGGCTGGTACCATTGATGCTGCTGCTGCTGTTAAAGTCCGACCTTGTTTCATCCCATGTGGTATTTGGGATTCAGCTGGAGCTGGTAGAGGTGACAATGTTATCTGGGTCCCTTTCTCTAGCTTGGTCTGGTCAGGACATCTCTCAGGATTAGGATGATAAAGGCCTGGGGTCCCAGGAGATGGTGGGGGGTGGCAGCCATAATGGGGAAGCTTGCTCCAGTAGCTTCTGTCTGGTCTTCTCTTTTTCCCCCCACCCAAGTGTCTTCCTTTAAGGACCAAAAAGGGAGTGGTGCGTAGAATAGTGCATCCCCTTATTACTTGTCCACCACGTAGGCCTAATATCTGACACACCAATGTTGGTTCATTAATTTCCGGTCCTCTGTTTTTTCCAAACATGATTTGAACACAGTGCTTGAGGTATATCAGTAGGCCTTTTTGTTTAGACTAATTGTCTGTCCCTTTCATATCTTTTCACATCAACATTTATTATAATAGGTTATTGTGACATCTTATGAACTTTCATATATTTTTTACAGAAGAGCTCACAATTAGAGTAAATTTGTAGGCCCAACTATCACACCAGATCTTGTTCTGAAAGAAGGGGTCTAAAAGGGCCAGTGTCCTAAAATACCCTCCCTCCCAAAGCCAGAGTGAGGGGTCTTGACCCTGACGTTATTTAACTACGTGCTCAGGCGATGAACAAACACGCAGTCAGGGGTTCCTTCTTCGAAAACAACCAGTGACAATTTATTAAGGTGACAACAAAACGAAAACACAGGGGTCAGAACTTATGTGGGGCTGAACCCCAGGACCCAAACCTTAATAAAAGCAACCCTTGGTGATTCCCCCAAGATCTCTCTCTCTCTCCCTCACGGTTATTTCTTCACCTCCTGGCGTTGATGTTATCGATCTGATCTCTGTCTACTTCTCTTCCTTGATGGTAACCTCTTCTTCTCCTCCTGGTCCAATGATTCCTACCCAAGTACCTATAAACCACAGTTGGAACTATCCTCCCTCCACACTGTCTCTCAGATGGACAGCCCCAACTGCCGGTCACACAGGCCTTATATAACCTTACAGGGGCTTCCCATACCCAATAACAAGACGGGGATTTCCCGCCGTACTGGGTTTTGCACCCGGCACTCTACTTGTGCACACGGTACGCTGGTGTTTTGCGCACGGCACCTCAGAGATGATCCTGGCCTCTGATAGGTCAGCCTGATGTTACTAGGCAGATTAAGCCAACTGCCTGACCTGACCTTTTGACCCAAGGCTCCTGAGTGACAGGGGCCCATCTCAATGTTAACAATAGGGATGCGTTTCCCTATAACTATATACAGTATGATGGTTACTAAGGGGAGAACAGAGGGGGCACAGAGCCATACCCTTACAATTTCTAGCACTACTGTACCAATATTAGTAATAATAATACTAGTAAGTAGTATCTAGGTAGGTTAATTTAATAAAGTGTGACCATTTTTCAATAGTAATACCAACAAAGCAAGGCCAAGAGTTTAGAAGCTGCATGAATACTTGCTGAAAAATATCC